>NC_068442.1:51551697-51591697 GCF_023373465.1 Oncorhynchus keta
TTTGTGTTCAATGGAGATGAATTTACCTGTATGTTCATGTGCACTAATATCATAGGCACATTTATTTGGTGCTAATTCACTACCTGAGTAAGTGGCAACTCAGAACACATAAGCTCGATTACTAGTTCTAAATATAATACCCACTTCTAGTATCTATGTATTTTACAATAATACCCACTGCTAGTATCTATATATTTTACAATAATACCCACTTCTAGTATCTATGTATTTTACAATAATACCCACTGCTAGTATCTATATATTTTACAATAATACCCATTTCTATTATCTATGTATTTTACAATAATACCCACTGCTAGTATCTACATATTTTACAATAATACCCACTGATAGTATCTACATATTTTACAATAATACCCACTGCTAGTATCTATATATTTTACAATAATACCCACTTCTAGTATCTATATATTTTACAATAATACCCACTGCTAGTATCTATATATTTTACAATAATACCCACTGCTAGTATCTACATATTTTACAATAATACCCACTTCTAGTATCTATGTATTTTACGATAATACCCACTGCTTATCTACATATTTTACAATAATACCCACTGCTAGTATCTATATATTTTACAATAATACCCACTGCTAGTATCTACATATTTTACAATAATACCCACTGCTAGTATCTACATATTTTACAATAATACCCACTGCTAGTATCTACATATTCTACAATAATACCCACTGCTAGTATCTATATATTTTACAATAATACCCACTGCTAGGATCTACATATTTTACAATAATACCCACTTCTAGTATCTATATATTTTACAATAATACCCACTGCTAGTATCTATATATTTTACAATAATACCCACTGCTAGTATCTACATATTTTACAATAATACCCACTTCTAGTATCTATGTATTTTACAATAATACCCACTGCTAGGATCTATGTATTTTACAATAATACCCACTGCTAGTATCTATATATTTTACAATAATACCCATTTCTATTATCTATGTATTTTACAATAATACCCACTGCTAGTATCTACATATTTTACAATAATACCCACTGATAGTATCTACATATTTTACAATAATACCCACTGCTAGTATCTATATATTTTACAATAATACCCACTTCTAGTATCTATGTATTTTACAATAATACATACTGCTAGTATCTATATATTTTACAATAATACCCACTGCTAGTATCTATATATTTTACAATAATACCCACTGCTAGTATCTATGTATTTTAGAATAATACCCACTGCTAGTATCTACATATTTTACAATAATACCCACTGCTAGTATCTACATATTTTACAATAATACCCACTGCTAGTATCTATGTATTTTACAATAATACCCACTGCTAGGATCTATGTATTTTACAATAATACCCACTGCTAGTATCTATATATTTTACAATAATACCCACTGCTAGTATCTATGTATTTTACAATAATACCCACTGCTAGTATCTACATATTTTACAATAATACCCACTGCTAGTATCTACATATTTTACAATAATACCCACTGCTAGTATCTATGTATTTTACAATAATACCCACTGCTAGTATCTATGTATTTTACAATAATACCCACTGCTAGTATCTATATATTTTACAATAATACCCACTGCTAGTATCTATGTATTTTACAATAATACCCACTGATAGTATATATATATTTTACAATAATACCCACTGCTAGTATCTATGTATTTTACAATAATACCCACTGCTAGTATCTATGTATTTTACAATAATACCCACTGCTAGTATCTATGTATTTTACAATAATACCCACTGCTAGTATCTATATATTTTACAATAATACCCACTGCTAGTATCTATATATTTGACAATAATACCCACTGCTAGTATCTATATATTTTACAATAATCCCCACTATAGATACTAGTGAAGATGTGTGTAGGAAGAGTGAACACAGCGAGTGTGCAAACACACGTACTACATACACACGCTAGGGTCGGCTGATATCACTGTCAAAACAGTGACAAACACATTTGAATTGTCATCGATACTGTTTATAGTTTAGTACATATGCTTAAACCAACAAGCTCTCACAGTCTCATGTCAGAATTACACATTTATCCACGTTTCTCAAACTTTTCAAATTATAGATTGATCGAAACATCACGTTCCAAAGTGAAAGCTCATCTAGCTCCGAATTCTTAAGCTTAGGCATGAACTCCGACTGGTTAAGGTTAAGGGTTAAGGCCTGGGATAGACTTAAAACTCTTCGCCTTTGCAAATATGAAACCTATTGCTTGAACGTAACAGCGCTGACTGTTGTCCCCAGTGGCCGGTTTCCACGTCATCTCCCGATATAGATGAATGTCGAACACTGACCTGACCTGTCTGACTTAAACACAAATATACACTAAGCGGTAAATATAGTTCAAAAACTGACACCCACGCGCACACGCATGCACAAACGCACTCACACACACACAGACAGAAGGCCCGCCACCCTGCTCTTGTTGACTGGTGTTGTATGGGCAGGGAGTAGTACTGTGATTTGTTATGGTGGTGTAGATTTTATAGGTGTCTTCTGAAATATCCTTGGGTCTTCTGGCTCCGTGATTTGTGGTGGTGTATATTTAACTTCCTTTTGTATTTCTCTCGGTCCTCTCACTTTTTATATGTGTGTTTTTGCGACTCACACACACACACACACACACACACACACACACACACACACACACACACACACACACACACACACACACACACACACACACACACACACACACACACACACACACACACACATTTAATGGTCAGTTTCTTGCTCTCTACCATCTTGGTAACATCCAACATATCATTACTTATTGATTTATTCATACGTGATGTCTAGACCGGGCACACACGTCCGTCCGCGTAACATACAGTCACACGCATGTTGATTTTGTTCATCCACACCAGACGCGATCCGGACACAGTTTTTGAAATGTCAAAATGAACTATGAAACAACTATATTCATTTTGGGACGGGTCACATGATACATTCATGGCCAATTAGCTAACTAGCTTGGGGTTGCTAGTTAATTTATCCTGGGATACAAACACTGCTTTTTTTTTGCCTGAAATGCACAAGGTCCTTTTCTTTCTGGAACTTTTGTAGAATTTTGACCCATTTTGAGTAAATCAAATCATGTCTCTACTGCGACATTTATCCCATGGATAAAAGGGGAAACTAATTGTTTATAGTAGACTACTTCTTTCAGTAGTCTTCTTCTTCTTCTGTGGACTTTATGTGGCGGTTGGAAACCAACTCTAAGGTGATTTCCACCACCAACTGGACTGGAGTGTGAACCTCAGTTCATCTTTCAATCACCCAACGTGGTTATACTTTTATTCTCCTAAAAAAAACAACGAGGATGAGGAGATTGGAGAGGCGGAAACAAATTCTATTTTAACGCCTCGTTTACGCAGACGCTCGTTTACGCTCGCGAGCAGTTTCAGATTAAAAGATTGAATAACGTGTAAAGTTATCTTTTTACACGTACAGTACACGAGGTCGGCATGTTCGACTGCTACTTTCAGCAGCATGCAAAAGCATACTCTCTTTAAAGGCCTCTGCCCTTTAAACCACACAGCACCGCCAACATGTGTTAGAGAATATACTGTACTACGGCTTCTGGAAAGACTGGCCAATAACAATGAGATGTGCATTATGGACAAAAGTACATAATTCTAATAGTGGTCGATGCGGAACCATATTGTCTGTGGATAGAGAACAAAGAGAGAAGATTCAGGGCTTGGGATAATTCAGTGGGAAGATTTGTTCTGCCGTTTGTGTGCCACTGGTTGCAGGGAGGAGTGAGTAAGAAGGGAGGGGGTTGCAATCATACCTTCTAATTTCCCTGCATTGGCTCTCAATCCATTCCCTAAATTGATAGCATTCTCCCCACTTTTCCTTTCATTCGTTCACTGGCGGCTTTGTTGATTTTTAGGAGGGGAAATGTGTTTTGCACGTGTACGACAGAGTGGAACACACTTTAATTGCCCGAGCTAGCTCTCTGCACAGCCAGAAGACATTAGAGGGAGGTCGCTTCCTTCCTCGTTTCTTGTAGTACTGAATGGCTCAGTTGGTAGAGCATGGCACTTGCAGACAGAATTAAGGGTTTGATTCCCACGACCACCCATATGTAATATTTATAAATTATATTATTATATTATTAGATGATATGTTACTTTCAAAGGGAGATCTGAGGCAGTTAGAAGGGGTGAAGATTGACCAAGGATATTCTGGTGAAACAACATTCTCACACACACACACTGAAATCACATGCACAATGAGAAGTTCGTCCAAAGGGGTCACATTGTCATCATTCCCCATGTTTGAGTTTGATAGATCAGAATTCACAATCACCCACCCTTTCACCCAGATTAAACACCTAAATCTCTACGGAGCTACTGATTAAATCATAGATCTGAACCCTCTCAACCACTCTGTCTCTCCCATGGAGATGTGACATTTGGGGGTGGGGTGGGGTGGGGTGAGGTGAGGTGGGGTGGGGTGAGGTGGGGTGAGGTGGGGTGAGGTGAGGTGGGGTGGGGGGGTGAGGTGAGATGGGGTGGGGTGAACTAAGGTGAGGTGAGGTGGGGGGTGGGGTGAGGTGAGATGGGGTGGGGTGAACTAAGGTGAGGTGAGGTGAGGTGAGGTGGGGTGAGGGTGAGATGGGGTGAACTAAGGTGAGGTGAGGTGAGGTGAGGTGAGGTGGGGTGAACTAAGGTGAGGTGAGGTGAGGTGGGGTGGGGTGAGGTGAGATGGGGTGGGGTGAGCTAAGGTGAGGTGAGGTGAGGTGAGGTGAGATGGGGTGGGGTGAGCTAAGGTGAGGTGAGGTGAGGTGAGGTGAGGTGGGGTGAGGTGAGGTGCGGTGGGGTGAGGTGGGGTGGGGTGAGCTAAGGTGAGGTGAGGTGAGGTGAGGTGGGGTGGGGTGAGCTGAGGTGAGGTGAGGTGAGGTGAGGTGGGGTGGGGTGGGGTGGGGTGAGCTAAGGTGAGGTGAGGTGAGGTGAGGTGAGGTGAGGTGAGGTGGGGTGAGCTAAGGTGAGGTGAGGTAAGGTGAGGTGGGGTGGGGTGGGGTGAGGTGAGGTGAGGTGAGGTGAGATGGGGTGGGGTGAGCTAAGGTGAGGACACACAGAGGTGAGGTGAGGTGGGGTGAGGTGAGGTACAGGTGAGGTGGGGTGGGGTGGGGTGAGGACAACAGGTGAGGTGATGTGAGGTGAGATGGGGTGGGGTGAGCTAAGGTGAGGTGAGGTGAGGTGGGGTGAGGTGGGGAGAGGTGGGGTGGGGTGGGGTGAGGTGGGGTGAGGTGAGGTGAGGTGGGGTGGACACACAGTGAGGTGGGGTGAGGTGAGGTGGCGTGAGGTGGGGTGAGGTGAGGTAAGGTGGGATGGGGTGGGGTGGGGTGAGGTGGGGTGAGGTGAGGTAAGGTGAGGTGAGGTGGGGTGGGGTGAGGTGAGGTGAGGTGGGGTGGGGTGAGGTGGGGTGGGGTGGGGTGAGGTGGGGTGAGGTGGAGGTGAGGTGGGGTGGAGTGAGGTGGGGTGAGGTGAGGTGGGGTGAGGTGGGGTGAGGTGAGGTAAGGTGGGATGGGGTGGGGTGGGGACACACAGAGGTGGGGTGAGGTGAGGTAAGGTGAGGTGAGGTGGGGTGGGGTGCAGGTGAGGTGGGGTGGGGTGGGGTGGGGGTGAGGTGGGGTGAGGTGAGATGAGGTGAGGTGGGGTGGGGTGAGGTGGGGTGAGGTGAGGTGGGGTGGGGTGGGGTGAGCTAAGGTGAGGTGAGGTGAGGTGAGGTGGGGTGGGGTGGGGTGGGGTGAGCTAAGGTGAGGACACACAGAGAAGAGGTGAGGTGAGGTGGGGTGGGGTGGGGTGAGCTAAGGTGAGGTGAGGTAAGGATTAGGTGGGGTGGGGTGGGGTGGGTTTTGTGGGGAGATAATTAACTCATTACTCATATCAGATAGTCAACTCATTACTCATATCATCAGATAGTCAACTCATTACTCATATCAGATAGTCAACTCATTACTCATATCAGATAGTCAACTCATTACTCATATCAGATAGTCAACTCATTACTCATATCAGATAGTCAACTCATTACTCATATCAGATAGTCAACTCATTACTCATATCAGATAGTCAACTCATTACTCATATCAGATAGTCAACTCATTACTCATATCAGATAGTCAACTCATTACTCATATCAGATAGTCAACTCATTACTCATATCAGATAGTCAACTCATTACTCATATAAGATAGTCAACTCATTACTCATATCAGATAGTCAACTCATTACTCATATCAGATAGTCAACTCATTACTCATATCAGATAGTCAACTCATTACTCATATCAGATAGTCAACTCATTACTCATATCAGATAGTCAACTCATCACATATATGATAATTAACTCATTACTCATATCAGATAGTCAACTCATTACTCATATCAGATAGTCAACTCATTACTCATATCAGATAGTCAACTCATTACTCATATCAGATAGTCAACTCATTACTCATATCAGATAGTCAACTCATTACTCATATCAGATAGTCAACTCATTACTCATATCAGATAGTCAACTCATTACTCATATCAGATAGTCAACTCATTACTCATATCAGATAGTCAACTCATTACTCATATCAGATAGTCAACTCATTACTCATATCAGATAGTCAAGCCATCTGTGCAGCATGTGCATATTTGGTAGTCAGGTGTGGACATGGCTGAGCAGGGGTGAGGACAAGTGCCTTGAGCGGATGGATAATCATCATAAAGTATCTATCTGACAGGCAAGTGGTATTCCTACCTCTCCAGCATAGAGAGGTAAGGGTAGCCTAGTGGTTTCAGCGTTGGACTAGTAACCGTGAAGGTTGCAAGTTCAAACCCCCGAGCTGACAAGGAACAAATCTGTCCTTCTGCCCCTGAACAGGCAGTTAACCCACTGTTCCTAGACCAGTTAACCCACTGTTCCTATACCAGTTAACCCACTGTTCCTAGACCAGTTAACCCACTGTTCCTAGGCCAGTTAACCCACTGTTCCTAGACCAGTTAACCCACTGTTCCTAGACCAGTAAACCCACTGTTCCTAGAACAGTTAACCCACTGTTCCTAGACCAGTTAAACCACTGTTCCTAGACCAGTTAACCCACTGTTCCTAGACCAGTTAAACCACTGTTCCTAGACCAGTTAAACCACTGTTCCTAGACCAGTTAAACCACTGTTCCTAGACCAGTTAACCCACTGTTCCTATACCAGTTAAACCACTGTTCCTAGACCAGTTAAACCACTGTTCCTAGACCAGTTAACCCACTGTTCCTAGACCAGTTAACCCACTGTTCCTAGACCAGTTAACCCACTGTTCCTAGACCAGTAAACCCACTGTTCCTAGGCCAGTTAACCCACTGTTCCTAGACCAGTAAACCCACTGTTCCTAGACCAGTAAACCCACTGTTCCTAGGCCAGTAAACCCACTGTTCCTAGACCAGTAAACCCACTGTTCCTAGGCCAGTAAACCCACTGTTCCTAGACCAGTAAACCCACTGTTCCTAGACCAGTAAACCCACTGTTCCTAGACCAGTAAACCCACTGTTCCTAGACCAGTTAACCCACTGTTCCTAGACCAGTAAACCCACTGTTCCTAGACCAGTAAACCCACTGTTCCTAGGCCAGTAAACCCACTGTTCCTAGACCAGTTAACCCACTGTTCCTAGGCCAGTAAACCCACTGTTCCTAGACCAGTTAACCCACTGTTCCTAGGCCAGTAAACCCACTGTTCCTAGAACAGTTAACCCACTGTTCCTAGACCAGTTAACCCACTGTTCCTAGAACAGTTAACCCACTGTTCCTAGACCAGTTAACCCACTGTTCCTAGGCCAGTAAACCCACTGTTCCTAGAACAGTTAACCCACTGTTCCTAGAACAGTTAACCCACTGTTCCTAGACCAGTTAACCCACTGTTCCCTGTTAGGCAATCATTGAAAATAAGAATATGTTCTTAACTGACTTTCCTGGTTAAATAAAGGTTAAAAAAAAAATCAGATCCTGCTCCCTCCCTCTCCTCATGGATTGAACATTGAACATTGAATACAAGGCTGAGAAGAAATACATTCTGACTCCCTTCCAGGGAACGGTGAATTGCTATAATACATGGTATTACCCCCCTTTCACCAAAAATACACTTGATGTGCTTTTATCTGTGGTTAATTTACCCTCTGGATGACTGAATCTCTTGAATCGGAGTGCTACACACTCCACACTTTATTTTTCTTTATTTAACTATTCAAGACAGTTAAGAACAAATTCTTATTTTATCCCGGCCAAACCCTTCCCCAATCTGGACGACGCTGGGGCCAATTGTGCGCCGCCCTGTGGAACATCCGATCACGGCCGGTTGTGATAGAGCCCAGAATCGAACCAGGGTCTGTAGTGACGCCTTGGACCACAGGGTGCCCCACTTCTTGATGGCGATGCTGGCTATGTACAAAAATTGCAGTAATTTCTAAACAGTTCAGCCAACATGGATGAAAATATATTTAAATGAAATCTGACAGCGTGCACTTTAACATCATAGTCATGGTTTGATTTCAAATCCAAACTTTTGAAATATTGAGCCAAAAGTGGAATATATCCATATAAGGCTTCCAGACCTTATGAACGGTGCACAGAAAACCCTTTCTCTTGTAATAAATCGAATCTATTGATACATAACTTGACACTTTTGCCATCTATTGTAAAATTGTGGAAGATTAACCAAATCAAATCAAATTTATTTATATAGCCCTTCGTACATCAGCTGATATCTGAAAGTGCTGTACAGAAACCCAGCCTAAAACCCCAAACAGCAACCAATGCAGGTGTAGAAGCACGGTGGCTAGGAAAAACTCCCTAAAAAGGCCAAAACCTAGGAAGAAACCTAAAGAGGAACCAGGCTATGTGGGGTGGCCAGTCCTCTTCTGGCTGTGCCGGGTGGAGATTATAACAGAACATGGCCAAGATGTTCAAATGTTCATAAATGACCAGCAATGTCGAATAATAATAAGGCAGAACAGTTGAAACTGGAGCAGCAGCACAGTCAGGTGGACTGGGGACAGCAAGGAGCCATCATGTCAGGTCGTCCGACCAACCTTCCGATTAATGGCAATGCATGTCTTAGCCACTATCAATGCTAGCTTACACAGTTTCTTCTGATAAAGAGTATCCAGTAGCAACATTTCCAAGCAAACAAAAACAGGGAGAAGGGAGAATCTGTAGACATGCTGAGATAAAAAAAAGAACATACTCTTTGCCATAATTCAGCCAGCCTAACATACAGCCTAACATACAGAGCATAACATACAGCCTAACATACAGAGCATAACATACAGCCTAACATACAGCCTAACATACAGAGCATAACATACAGCCTAACATACAGCCTAACATACAGCCTAACATACAGCCTAACATACAGCCTAACATACAGAGCATAACATACAGCCTAGCATACATACAGCCTAACATACAGCCTAACATACAGCATACAGCCTAACATACAGCATAACATAACATACATACAGCCTAACATAACATACAGCCTAACATACAGCCTAACATACAGAGCATAACATACAGCCTAACATACAGCCTAACATACAGAGCATAACATACAGCCTAACATACAGCCTAACATACAGCCTAACATACAGAGCATAACATACAGCCTAACATACAGCCTAACATACAGCCTAACATACAGCATAACATACAGCCTAACATACAGCCTAACATACAGAGCATAACATACAGCCTAACATACAGCCTAACATACAGCCTAACATACAGCCTAACACACAGCCTAACATACAGAGCATAACATACAGCCTAACATACAGCCTAACATACAGAGCATAACATACAGCCTAACATACAGCCTAACATACAGCCTAACATACAGCCTAACACACAGCCTAACATACAGAGCATAACATACAGCCTAACATACAGCCTAACATACAGCCTAACATACAGCCTAACATACAGCCTAACATACAGCCTAACATACAGAGCATAACATACAGAGCACATACAGCCTAACATACAGCCTAAGCCTATACAGCCTAACATACAGAGCATAACATACAGCCTAACATACAGCCTAACATACAGCCTAACATACAGCCATAACAACACAGCCTAACATACAGCCTAACATACAGCAACATAACAACATACAGCCTAACATACAGCCATAACAACATACAGCCTAACATACAGACATACAGCCTAACATACAGCCTAACATACAGCCTAACATACAGAGCATAACATAACAACATACAGCCTAACATACAGCATAACATAACAACATACAGCCTAACATACAGCATAACATACAGCCTAACATACAGCATAACATACAGCCTAACATACAGCCTAACATAACATAACATACAGCCTAACATACAGCCTAACATACAGCCTAACATACAGCCTAACATACAGCCATAAGCCTAACATACAGCCTACAGCCTAACATACAGCCTAACATACAGCCTAAAATACAGCCTAAAATACAGCCTAACATACAGCCTAACATACAGCCTAACATACAGCCTAACATACAGAGCATAACATACAGCCTAACATACAGAGCATAACATACAGCCTAACATACAGCCTAACATACAGAGCATAACATACAGTATGCAAATACGTCCCCTTTTGTGTTTTACACCTCCAGCAGAGGAACTACTTTTCTGAGTGCATGATATTCAGTTTCACAGGCATATAGTGCAGTCTATGGAGGATCTTTAACCTGCAGTCATTTATGTCTGAGATTATATTGTATGAATATGACTGGGCATTCAAAAAAATATCTGAATTCATTCGTCATCTTCAGTAGTAATTCTCCCAGATCTTCCTCACATTTTTGTTTGACATGCCTCTATCAACCCTTGACACAGGTTTAGAAATCAACTTTAGAGGTTTGTCAGAATGGCTTAAAATAGATTAAATCTTTGACGCTCCTGGCTTGTCCAGTGTTTGCTGCACAGTAGGGAATAAAGTGTTGCATCTGCAAAAATTCATCTGAGCTCCATCACAGACTGGTCTTCCCTGGTTGCCTGACCCTGCTGAGACCCCTGTCACCGTCTGATCCTACTCAGATGAGGAATGACAAAGAATGACCTTGGCGTACCTTCATACATTATCCAATAATACAATCAATCATTCAATAATTTAAATGACCATGATCAGATCCCAGACTGTAACCTACCCATCAACCCAAGATGGAACTTTTTATCCATTCACTGATCGTTATAACATACTGCAAAATGTATTGGAGCTCCGTAGACTGGTCTACCCTGGCTGTCTGACCCTGCTTGGACACCTGCCACCATCTAATCCTGCAAAGATCAATCACATGTATTTATTTTACATCAGAAGATGTCACAAAGTGCTATACAGAAACCCAGCCTCAAACCCCAAAGAGCAAGCAATGCAGGTGTAGAAGCATGGTGGCTAAGGATAAACTCCCTAGAAAGGCCAAAACCTAGGAAGAAACCTAGAGAGGAACCAGGCTCTGAGGGGTGGCCAGACCTCTTCTGGCTGTGCCAGATGGAGATTATAACAGTACATGACCAAGATGTTCAAACGTTCATAGATGACCAGAAGGGTCAACTAATAATAATCACAGTGGTTGTAGAGGGTGCAACAGGTCAGCACCTCAGGATGAAATGTCAATTGACTTTTCATAGCTGATCATTCAGAGTTCGAGACAGCAGGTGCAGGAGAGAGAGAGTCAACAACAGCAGGGCAGCACGTCCGGCAACACAGCCTGTTGTGAACAGGTCAGGGTTCATTAGCTGCAGGCAGAACAGTTGACACTGGAGCAGCAGTACAACCAGGTGGACTGGAGACAGGAAGGAGTAATCAGGTCCTGAGGCATGGTCCTAGGGCTCAGGTCCTCCGACAGAAAAGAGAAATAGAGATAGAGAGAGAGGGAATGAGAGAGAAAGAGAGATAGAGAGAATTAGAGGGGGCATTCTTAACTTCACACAGGACAGTGGAAAGCCCCCGACACAAACAATATTGCAGCATAAATACTGGAGTTCAAGAGTGGTCGGGAGACACTGTGGCCCTGTCCGACAAAACCCCCAGACAGGGCCAACCAGGCAGGATATAACCCCACCCACTTTGCCAAAGCACAGCCCCCACACCACAAGAAGGATATCTTCAACCACCAACTTATAACCCTGAGACAAGGCTGAGTATAGCCCACAAAGATCTCCCCCATGGCAAACCTGTACAGGAAGATCACTTCAGTGACTCAAACCGCTCAAGGGACAGGATGGAATAGCACCAGTAAGCCAGTGACATACTGGTGCTCAAATGTTTTGGTCTACACTGACAAGTTATAGCCTGGTTTAGACTTTATCTTTCGGAAAGATATCAGTTTGGTTCTAGTCAGGATTCTAGCAGCCGTGTATAGCACTAACAGAATATTAATTAGTGCTTAATCCGGGAAGCCGGAAGTAGAGCATTGCAGTAGTTTAACCTAGAATTGACAAAGCATGGATACATTTTTCTGCATCATTTTTGGACAGGCTTTTTCTGATTTTTGCGATGTTACATAGATTTAAAAAAGCTGTCCTTGAAACAGTCTTGATATGTTCGTCAAAAGAGAGATCAGGGTCCATAGTTACACCTAGGTCCTTCACAGTTTTATTTGAGACGACTGTACATCCATCAATATTAATTGTCAGATTCAACAGAAGATCTCTTTGTTTCTTGGGACCTTTAAAAGTACAACATTTGCCGCCATCCACTTCCTTATGTCTGAAACACAGGCTTCTAGGGAGGGCAATTTTGGGGCTTTACCATGTTTCATCTAAATGTACCGCTGTGTGTCATCCGCATGGCAGTGAAAGTTAACATTATGTTTCCGAATGACATCACCAAGAGGTAAAATATATAGTGAAATCAATAGTGGTCCTAAAACAGAGCCTTGAGGAACATCGACATTTACAGTTGATTTGTCAGAGGACAAACCATCCACAGAGACAAACTGATATCTTTCCGAAAGATAAGGTCTAAACCAGGCCAGAACTTGTCAGTGTAGACCAATTTTGGTTTCCAATCTCTCCAAAGAGTGTGCTGAACGAGGACAGATGCAGAGCCTTGATCTGACACCATTAAAAGGTAATTTACCACCTTCACAAGTGCAGACGTAGTGCTATGATGGGGTCTAAAACCAGACTGAAGCGTTTCATATACATTATTTGTCTTCAGGAAGGAAGTGAGTTGTTGCGAAACAGCTTTTTACATTTTTTGAAAAGAATGGGGAGATTCGATATAGGCTGATTAGTTTTTTACTTTTTCTGCGTCACGGCTTGGCTTTTTCAAGAGGGGCTTTATTACTGCCACTTTTAGTGAGTTTGGTCTGGTGGATAGAGAGCCGTTTAGTATGTTCAATATAGGAGGGTCAAGCACAGGAAGCAGCTCTTTCAGTAGTTTAGTTGGAATAAGGTCCAGTATGCAGTTTGAAGGTTTAGAGGCCATGATTATTTTCATCAATGTGTCAAGAGATATAATACTAAAAAACTTGAGTGTCTCCCTTGATCCTAGGTCCTGGCTGAGTTGTGCAGACTCAGGACAACTGAGCTTTGGAGGAATACACAGATTTAAAGATGTGTCCGTAATTTGCTTTCTAATAATGATCATGATATTTTCCTCAAAGAATTTTACAAATGTATCACTGCTGAAGTGAAAGTCATCCACTCTTGAGGAATGCTGCTTTTTAGTTATTTTTTTGCGACAGTATCAATTGGATTGTTCTTATTTTCCTCAATTATGTTGGAAAAATAGGATGATTGATCAGCAGTGAGGGCTCATCGATATTCAACAGCGTGTCTTCCAAGCTAGTTACATTAACCTAAATTGACAAAGCGGAAGAGGTTTCAGAGCTCATAGTTACACCTAGTATTTTCTGTATCCATCAATATTAATTGTCGGAAGAAGTTTCTTGGGAGTTTCCGGGCAGTGAAAGTTAGTTTCAGAGCTCAGGTCTGTATACCGAAGTTAGTTTCAGAGCTTATTTTCATACCGAGTTAGTTTCAGAGCTCAGGTATTTTCTGTATACCGGAAGGAAGTTAGTTTCAGAGCTCAGGTATTTTCTGTATTAGTTTTGGTCAGAGCCGTTCAGGTATTTTCAGTAGTTTAGTTGGAATAAGGTCCAGTTAGTTTCAGAGCTGTATACAGGTATTATTTTCTGTATGCCGGGAAGTTAGGATGATTGATCAGAGCTCAGGTACTGTCTTCTGTCGGAAGGGAAGTTAGTTTCAGGTATTTTCTGTATGCCGGGAAGTTAGTTTCAGAGCTCAGGTATTTTCTGTATACCGGGAAGTTAGTTTCAGAGCTCAGGTATTTTCTGTATACCAGGAAGTTAGTTTCAGAGCTCAGGTATTTTCTGTATACCGGGAAGTTAGTTTCAGAGCTCAGGTATTTCTGTATACCGGGAAGTTAGTTTCAGAGCTCAGGTATTTTCTGTATACCGGGAAGTTAGTTTCAGTATTTTCTGTAGGAGCAGAGCTCAGGTATTTTCTGTATACCGGAAGTTAAGTCAGGTATTTTCTGTTTCAGAGGTATTTTCTGTATACAGGTATTTTCTATTTTCTGTATACCGGAAGTTAGTTTCAGAGCTCAGGTATTTTCTGTATACCGGGAAGTTAGTTTCAGAGCTCAGGTATTTTCTGTATACCAGGAAGTTAGTTTCAGAGCTCAGGTATTTTCTGTATACCAGGAAGTTAGTTTCAGAGCTCAGGTATTTTCTGTATACCGGACAGTTTCAGAGCTTATTTTCAAGTTAGTTTCAGAGCTCAGGTATTTTCTGTATACCGGGAAGTTAGTTTCAGAGCTCAGGTATTTTCTGTATACCGGGAAGTTAGTTTCAGAGCTCAGGTATTTTCTGTATACCGGGAAGTTAGTTTCAGAGCTCAGGTATTTTCTGTATACCGGGAAGTTAGTTTCAGAGCTCAGGTATTTTCTGTATACCGGGAAGTTAGTTTCAGAGCTCAGGTATTTTCTGTATACCGGGAAGTTAGTTTCAGAGCTCAGGTATTTTCTGTATACCGGGAAGTTAGTTTCAGAGCTCAGGTATTTTCTGTATACCGGGAAACTAGTTTTTTATGACAAATGTTTTTTTGCAACACAAATGTTTTTAGCAACACTTAACAAAGAGCTGTAGTTAGTTTCAGAGTGGGTGGCAAGGAATAAATATTTCTAAAACTAAAAGCATTGTTTTTGGGACAAATGATTCATTAACCCTCCTGTTGTGTTCGTTTCACGTTAATTAATTGTGTGTTCCCGGTCCAAAATGACCGCCCCATTATGGCTGATTATAAATAATGTTGTGTTAGATCTTTTTATGAACTTAAGTTCTTGTGAACATTACTAGTTTTGAACTTCTATTTGCTATTTATGTCCTGTAGGCCTCATTGACCTGAGCTCATACAACTCGTTTTTGAGTTAAAAAAAAAATGCATAATGTATGGATTATTTAGACTATAACAAATACTCAGACGAAACATATTGTACTATTTATCACAGACTACTTCACTGTCAGTTTCCTGGCCTCCTCCTCTCCAGTGTCGTGATCAAAGATATGATCAAGCGCCTCATATACAGTATATCGTTTGGTCATTGTGCTGCCACAGAATAAATTGTGATCAAGGCCTCAAAATAGCTTTATGTACCAGAGAAAAGTTCTATATATTATTGAAACAATGAAGAAATTATTTGTGAGAACGCTAACAGGTGTGGTTCCCATGGGGGAAAGATTCTATTGGGCAAAGGTTCCCCTGGGTGTTGCCATGGAAGCCAAGAAGGGGAGTGAGTTGTGTGTGTGCTCAAACACACATGCATGTGTTGGGTCTGAGAGAGGAAGTGTTGATGAATGATGAATGCACATGTCCCTGAACTCAATTTCATAAACTAATTGTAGTTTCACCCATTAATTTCTAGTGACCGGTCATTTTCTGAATGTATGTTGTGTCCTTCTGTAGCTCAGTTGGTAGAGCATGGCGCTTGTAACACCAGGGTAGTGGGTTCGATTCCCGGGACCACCCATATGTAGAATGTATGCACACATGACTGTAAGTCGCTTTGGATAAAAGCATCTGCTAAATGGCATATATTATTATTACTATTATTTGTTCAGATGACGTGTGTGGACAAAGTCATGGAACCTTATGACAGTCATATTAAATGAACTATGTTTTTCGGAGAAAAAACGTCTAAATCCAATTCAACCAGAACACAACAGGAGGGTTAAAACCTGTTATGGATCATAAATCCAATTCAACCAGAACACAACAGGAGGGTTAAAACCTGTTATGGATCATAAATCCAATTCAACCAGAACACAACAGGAGGGTTAAAACCTGTTATGGATCATAAATCCAATTCAACCAGAACACAACAGGAGGGTTAAAACCTGTTATGGATCATAAATCCAATTCAACCAGAACACAACAGGAGGGTTAAAACCTGTTATGGATCATAAATCCAATTCAACCAGAACACAACAGGAGGGTTAAAACCTGTTATGGATCATAAATCCAATTCAGCAGAACACAACAGGAGGGTTAAAACCTG
Organism: Oncorhynchus keta; assembly: GCF_023373465.1. Classification (NCBI taxonomy): domain Eukaryota; kingdom Metazoa; phylum Chordata; class Actinopteri; order Salmoniformes; family Salmonidae; genus Oncorhynchus; species Oncorhynchus keta. The sequence continues at coordinate 51,568,373 of NC_068442.1, forward strand.
TTATGGATCATAAATCCAATTCAACCAGAACACAACAGGAGGTTAAAACCTGTTATGGATCATAAATCCAATTCAACCAGAACACAACAGGAGGGTTAAAACCTGTTATGGATCATAAATCCAATTCAACCAGAACACAACAGGAGGGTTAAAACCTGTTATGGATCATAAATCCAATTCAACCAGAACACAACAGGAGGGTTAAAACCTGTTATGGATCATAAATCCAATTCAACCAGAACACAACAGGAGGGTTAAAACCTGTTATGGATCATGCGCATTTTCGCAGCTTTTTGTTAAATGCCAGGAATATAGTATATGCATATGATTAGTATGTGTGGATAGAAAACACTCTGACGTTTCTAAAACTGGTTCAATCACGGCTGTGACTATAACAGAACGTGCGTTTCAACGAAAAGCGCAGGAAAATCTGATCACTGAAAACTGGAAATATATATCAATGCGCCAGTTGCCGGTATTGTTTATGGGAAACCAAATTACATGAAGCCGAGATTGCAATTCCTACAGCTTCCACACGATGTCACCAGTCTTGTCATTTGCCTAGGCTTTGTTTCTTGGTCAAACGAACAAGAGACAGCCCATTTCTTCCGGTCTCCGACAGGATGTTTTGGTTGAGAAATAGTTGGACATGATATCAGGACGTGGAGCTATTGAATATACATCGCCCCGTGATCATTTTGATAGATTATTAACGTTTACTAATACCTAAAGTTGCATTACAAAAGTATTTGAAAGTGTTTTGTGAAAGTTTATCGTCAACTTTTTTAATTAAAAAAAAATGACGTCGCGTTATAAAACTCAGTTTATTCCTTGATTACACAGTCTTCATAGATCGATATTTAGGCTATATATGGACCGATTTAATCGAAAAAAGACCCAAAATGATGTTTATGGGACATCTAGGAGTGCCAAGAAAGAAGCTCGTCAAAGGTAATGAATGTTTTATATTTTATTTCTGCGTTTTGGGTAGCGCCGGCTACCGCAAAATCTGTCGTTTTAGGTGACGTTCCAGTAATTTGGGGGTGCATGCTATCAGATAATAGCTTCTCATGCTTTCGCCGAAAAGCATTTTACAAATCTGACTTGGTGGATAGATTCACAACGAGTGTAGCTTTAATTCAGTACCTTGAATGTGTGTTTTAATGAAAGTTTGAGTTTTATCAAAAACTATACGTGGCGCCCTTGAAATTTCCGCTGATTTGATCCCCGCAGAGGGAGCTAGTCCCTAACAAGTTTTTAACCCCTAAACCTCAACTAAATCTTGTAGTAAATAATATGGAAATTGAGCAAGTTGAGGTGACTAAAACCGCTTGAAGTAACTCTGGATTGTAAACTGTTATGGTCAAAACATATTGATACAACAGTAGCTAAGATGAGAAGTGTGTTCACAATAAAGCCCTGCTCTGCCTTCTTAACAGCACTATCAACAAGGCAGTCCCCTACAGGCCCTAATTTTTGTCGCACCTGGACTACTGTTCAGTCGTGTTGTCGGGTGCCACAAAAAGGGACTTACATGCTGACCACACGTTGCAAAATAAATGTAAATAAATGTACACGTACATTTTATTCAATCATTACACTGCTTGAACGCATCAAGAGTCACTGAGTCACTGGCTTACTGGTGCTCTTTCATGCTGTCCCTAGGAGGGGTGTGTCACTTGAGTGGGTTGAGTCACTGAGTCACTGGCTTACTGGTGCTCTTTCATGCTGTCCCTAGGAGGGGTGTGTCACTTGAGTGGGTTGAGTCACTGAGTCACTGGCTTACTGGTGCTCTTTGATGCTGTCCCTAGGAGGGGTGTGTCACTTGAGTGGGTTGAGTCACTGAGTCACTGGCTTACTGGTGCTCTTTCATGCTGTCCCTAGGAGGGGTGTGTCACTTGAGTGGGTTGAGTCACTGAGTCACTGGCTTACTGGTGCTCTTTCATGCTGTCCCTAGGAGGGGTGTGTCACTTGAGTGGGTTGAGTCACTGAGTCACTGGCTTACTGGTGCTCTTTCATGCTGTCCCTAGGAGGGGTGTGTCACTTGAGTGGGTTGAGTCACTGAGTCACTGGCTTACTGGTGCTCTTTCATGCTGTCCCTAGGAGGGGTGTGTCACTTGAGTGGGTTGAGTCACTGAGTCACTGGCTTACTGGTGCTCTTTCATGCTGTCCCTAGGAGGGTGTGTCACTTGAGTGGGTTGAGTCACTGAGTCACTGGCTTACTGGTGCTCTTTCATGCTGTCCCTAGGAGGGTGTGTCACTTGAGTGGGTTGAGTCACTGAGTCACTGGCTTACTGGGGCTCTTTCATGCTGTCCCTAGGAGGGGTGTGTCACTTGAGTGGGTTGAGTCACTGAGTCACTGGCTTACTGGGGCTCTTTCATGCTGTCCCTAGGAGGGGTGTGTCACTTGAGTGGGTTGAGTCACTGAGTCACTGGCTTACTGGGGCTCTTTCATGCTGTCCCTAGGAGGGGTGTGTCACTTGAGTGGGTTGAGTCACTGAGTCACTGGCTTACTGGTGCTCTTTCATGCTGTCCCTAGGAGGGTGTGTCACTTGAGTGGGTTGAGTCACTGAGTCACTGGCTTACTGGTGCTCTTTCATGCTGTCCTGGAGGGTGTGTCACTTGAGTGGGTTGAGTCACTGAGTCACTGGCTTACTGGTGCTTTTTCATGCTCTCCCTAGGAGGGGTGTGTCACTTGAGTGGGTTGAGTCACTGAGTCACTGGCTTACTGGTGCTCTTTCATGCTGTCCCTAGGAGGGGTGTGTCACTTGAGTGGGTTGAGTCACTGATGTGATCTTCCTGTCTGGGTTGGCGCCCCCCATTGGACTGTGCCGTGGCGGAGATCTTTGTGGGCTATACTTGTACCTGGTTGGTTAGTTGGTGGTTGTGGGGGCTGTGCCGTGGCGGAGATCTTTGTGGGCTATACTTGTCTCAGGATGGTAAGTTGGTGGTTGAAGATATCCCTCTAGTGGTGTGGGGGCTGTGCTTTGGCAAAGTGGGTGGGGTTATATCATTCCTGTTTGGCCCTGCCCGGGGGTATCATTGGATGGGGCCACAGTGTTTCCTGACACCTCCTGTCTCAGCCTCCAGCATTTATGCTGCAGTAGTTTATGTGTCGCGGGGCTAGGGACAGTTTGTTATATTGGGAGTACTTCTCCTGTCTTATCCGGTGTCCTGTGTGAATTTAAGTATGCTCTCTCTAATTCTCTTTTTCTCTCTTTCTTTCTCTCTCTCGGAGGACCTGAGCCCTAGGACCATGCCTCAGGACTACCTGACATGATGACTCCTTGCTGTCCCCAGTCCACCTGGCCGTGCTGCTGCTCCAGTTTCAACTGTTCTGCCTTCGGCTATGGAATCCTGACCTGTTCACCGGACGTGCTACCTGTCCCAGAACTGCTGTTTTCAACTCTCTCAAGACAGCAGGAGCGGTAGAGATACTCTTAATGATCAGCTATGAAAAGCCAACTGACATTTACTCCTGAGGTGCTGACTTGCTGCACCCTTGACAACTACTGTGATTATTATTATTTGACCATGCTGGTCATTTATGAACATTTGAACATCTTGGCCATGTTCTGTTATAATCTCCACCCGGCACAGCCAGAAGAGGACTGGCCACCCCTCATAGCCTGGTTCCTCTCTAGGTTTCTTCCTAGGTTTTGGCCTAGGAGTTTTTCCTAGCCAACATGCTATGTTTGGTGTTTTAGGCTGGGTTTCTGTGCAGCACTTTGAAATATCAGCTGATGTACGAAGGGCTATATAAATACATTTGATTTGATTTGAACAGGGCAGCACGGCTGGCCCTTGGATGTACACAAAGCGCTAACATTAAGAATATGCTTGTCAATATCTCCTGGTTGATAGTTGAGTAGAGATTGACTTCATCGCTACTTGTTTTTATGAGAGATATTGACATGTTAAAAGCACTGAGCTGTCTGTTTGAACCCTGTTCTCCACTACTAGCGCCTCGGACACCTCCACTACCTCGGACACCTCCACTACCTCGGACACCTCCACTACCTCGGACACCTACCCCACAAGGTCTCTTCACAGTCCCCAAGTCCAGAACAGACTATGGAAGGCGCACAGTACTACATAGAGTCATGACTACATGGAACTCTATTCCACATCAGGTAACTGATGCAGCAGGAGAATCAGATTTTAAAAAACAGATAAAAATACACCTTAGAGAGCAGCGGAGACTGTGAAGCAACAGCCACATGCATATAAATACACAATAACATACGCACTATACACATACGTGGTAGTGTTGGAGTAGGGGCCTGAGGGCACTGTGTTCTGTGATGTTTTTAAAATTGTTTAACCGCCTTAATTTTGCTGGTCCCCAGAAAGAACAGCAACTAATGGGTAATAAATACAAATACAACAATCAGGCCTGGTAGTCCTGAGGCATGATCCTAGGGCTCATGGCCTCCGGGAAGGGAGGAAGAGAGAATTAGAGGGAGCATACTTCAATTCACACAGGACACCAGATAAGACAGGAGAAATACTCCAGATATAACAGACTGACCCTAGCCCCCCGGCACATAGTCTATTCTAGTATAGGTACTGGAGGCTGAGTCGGGTGGGAGGACACTGTGGTCCCGTCCAACGATACCTCGGGACAGGGCCAACCAGGCAGGATATAACCACACCCACTTTGCCAAAGCACAGCCTCCACACCACTACAGGGATTTCAATAGGCAACTAACTTACTACCCTGAGACAAGGCTGAGTATAGCCCACAAAGATCTCCTCCACTGCATGACCCAGAGGGGGCACAAAACCAGACAGGAAGATGACATCTGTGACTCAACCCACTCAAGTGATGCACCCCTCCTTGGGACGGTATGGAAGAGCACTATTAAGCCAGTGACTCATTCCCTGTTACAGGGTCAGAGGCAGAGAATCCCAGTGGAGAGAGGGGAGCCGGCCATTCAGAGACAGCAAGGGTGGTTCGTCGCTCAAGTGCCTCGCCGTTCACCTTCACACTCCTGGGCCAGACTACACTCAATCATAGGACCTGCTGAAGAGATGAGTCTTCAATAAAGACTTAAAGGTCGAGACTGAGTCTGCATCTCTCACATGGGTAGGCAGACCATTCCATATAAATGGAGCACTATAGGAGAAAGTCCTGCCTCCAGCTGTTTGCTTACAAATTCAAGGAACATTAAAGAGGCCTGCGTCTTGTGACCGTAGCGTACGTGTAGGTATGTACGGCAGGACCAAATCGTGAAAGATAGGTAGGAGCATGCCCATGTAATACTTTGTAGGTTAGCAGTAAAACCTTGAAATCAGCCCTTGCCTTAACAGGAAGCCAGTGTAGAGAGACTACCACTGGAGTAATAAGACAGGATGAACATAGTGTTGTGTACTGACTGTGTACCATGACAGTGAAGCCTGTTTATACCGTGTCAGTGTGAAAAGTAGGAAATGATTTGACTACCTGTCAGTCTAGTTACTTCACCCTGTACTCCACAGTGTATTGGACTACCTATCTGTCTAGTTAGTTCACCCTGTTCTCCACAGTGTATTGGACTACCTATGTGTCTAGTTAGTTCACCCTGTTCTCCACAGTGTATTGGACTACCTATCTGTCTAGTTAGTTCACCCTGTTCTCCACAGTGTATTGGACTACCTATCTGTCTAGTTAGTTCACCCTGTTCTCCACAGTGTATTGGACTACCTATCTGTCTAGTTAGTTCACCCTGTTCTCCACAGTGTATTGGACTACCTGTCTGTCTAGTTAGTTCACCCTGTTCTCCACAGTGTATTGGACTACCTGTCAGTCTAGTTAGTTCACCCTGTTCTCCACAGTGTATTGGACTACCTGTCAGTCTAGTTAGTTCACCCTGTTCTCCACAGTGTATTGGACTACCTATCTGTCTAGTTAGTTCACCCTGTTCTCCACAGTGTATTGGACTACCTATCTGTCTAGTTAGTTCACCCTGTTCTCCACAGTGTATTGGACTACCTGTCAGTCTAGTTAGTTCACCCTGTTCTCCACAGTGTATTGGACTACCTGTCTGTCTAGTTAGTTCACCCTGTTCTCCACAGTGTATTGGACTACCTATCTGTCTAGTTAGTTCACCCTGTTCTCCAGTGTATTGGACTACCTATCTGTCTAGTTAGTTCACCCTGTTCTCCACAGTGTATTGGACTACCTATCTGTCTAGTTAGTTCACCCTGTTCTCCACAGTGTATTGGACTACCTATCTGTCTAGTTAGTTCACCCTGTTCTCCAGTGTATTGGACTACCTGTCAGTCTAGTTAGTTCACCCTGTTCTCCACAGTGTATTGGACTACCTATCTGTCTAGTTAGTTCACCCTGTTCTCCAGTGTATTGGACTACCTATCAGTCTAGTTAGTTCACCCTGTTCTCCACAGTGTATTGGACTACCCATCTGTCTACACTTAACGTAGCCCAGGCTAACTCATTCCAAAGACCGAAAGTGATTCATTTTAGAGCATTTTTAGCTATTCCATCATGTCCGTTGCTCTGAGACTGGATTCCTGTTGTTATTCTCAACGTGTTGCCATTGATTAAAAGCTCAGGTATACACAATTAAACCACTTTCTGTTAGCACGGGGAAACCTGATCCAAACCCAATGGCGTGTGTCCTCTGTTGTAACACCTATTAAAATAGCACAGGACATCGGCGCCAAACCTGGATGTATACAGTAGAAACTGTTCTCAGACCTGCCTGGAGCACCGCAGAACCCCGTTGACAGGAATCCTACATGACATCTACAAATAAACATTGCCATAACTTCCACATTAGCTGATTTACTGCCCATGTAAAATGCAATTATGTGGACAGAAATTATGGTTAAAGGAGTTTCCAGCGTGAATCTCTCTCAAACTGGATTTGGCATACCTACCCTCTATCACTGTCAGCAGTATAGTTGCAGGCCTTCTGTCTAAAGCTATGGGTTATATTTAATAGACGACTGTTGAAATATATGAAAAATGGCACATCAGGACATCAGAGACATCAGGGCATCAGAGACATCAGAGACATCAGGACATCAGGGACATCAGAGACATCAGGACATAAGAGACATCAGGACATCAGTTAGTTCATCCCTGACAAAAGAGACATCAGAGACATCAGAGACATCAGAGACATCAGGACATCAGAGACATCAGAGACATCAGGACATCAGAGACATCAGGACATCAGAGACATCAGGACATCAGAGACATCAGGACATCAGAGACATCAGGCTTCATTCAAAGACATTTTAGAGCATTTTTAGCTATCAGAACATCAGAGACATTCAGGACATCAGAGACATCAGAGACATAACATCAGGACATCAGAGACATCAAGACATCAGGACATTAGGACATCAGAAACATCAGGGCATCAGAAACATGGCAGGACATCAGAACATCAGAGAAAGGACATCAGGACATCAGAGACATCAGGACATCAGGACATCAGAGACATGGACATCAGGACATCAGAGACATCCTGGGCATCAGAGACATCAGGACATCAGGGACATCAGAATACATCAGAGACATCAGGACATCAGGGACATCAGAGACATCAGAGACATGCAGGACATCAGAGACATCAGAGACATCAGGACATCAGAGACATCAGGACATCAGAACATCAGGACATCAGAGACATCAGAGACATCAGGACATCATGACATCATGACATCAGAGACATCAGGACATCAGAGACATCAGGACATCAGAGACATCAGGACATCAGAACAGAGACATCAGAGACATCAGGACATCAGGGACATCAGGGCATCAGAGACATCAGGACATCAGAGACATCAGGACATCAGGACATCAGAGACATCAGAGACATCAGGACATCAGAGACATCAGAGACATCAGGACATCAGAGACATCAGAGACATCAGAGACATCAGAGACATCAGGACATCAGGACATCAGAGACACCAGAACATCAGAGACATCAGGACATCAGAGACATCAGAGACATCAGAGACATCAGAGACATCAGAGACATCAGGACATCAGAGACATCAGAGACATCAGGACATCAGAGACATCAGAGACATCAGGACATCAGGGCATCAGAGACATCAGAGACATCAGGACATCAGGACATCAGAGACATCAGGACATCAGAGACATCAGGACATCAGAGACATCAAGACATCAGGGCATCAGAGACATCAGAGACATCAGAACATCAGAGACATCAGGACATCAGAGACATCAGGACATCAGAGACATCAGGACATCAGAGACATCAGGACATCAGAACATCAGAGACATCAGGACATCAGAACATCAGAGACATCAGGACATCAGAGACATCAGGACATCAGAACATCAGAGACATCAGGACATCAGAGACATCAGAGACATCAGGACATCAGAGACATCAGAGATATCAGAGACATCAGGACATCAGAGACATCAGGACATCAGGACATCAGAGACATCAGAGACATCAGGACATCAGAGACATCAGGACATCAGGACATCAGAGACATCAGAGATATCAGAGACATCAGGACATCAGAGACATCAGGACATCAGAGACATCAGAGACATCAGAGACATCAGAGACATCAGAGATATCAGAGATATCAGAGACATCAGGACATCAGACATCAGGGTCTCATGTTTGGATCCAGACAAGAGTGGCCTTCAAACCTTAAAAACGATCATTTGATTTACCATGGAAACAACCAGCCAGAGGTTAGGAACCATGGAAACAACCAGCCAGAGAGGTTAGGAACCATGGAAACAACCAGCCAGAGAGGTTAGGAACCATGGAAACAACCAACCAGAGAGGTTAGGAACCATGGACACAACCAACCAGAGAGGTTATAAACCATGGAAACAACCAACCAGAGAGGTTAGGAACCATGGAAACAACCAACCACAGAGGTTAGGAACCATGGAAACAACCAGCCAGAGAGGTTAGGAACCATGGAAACAACCAACCAGAGAGGTTATAAACCATCGAAATAACCAACCAGAGAGGTTAGGAACCATGGAAACAACCAGCCAGAGAGGTTAGGAACCATGGAAACAACCAACCAGAGAGGTTAGGAACCATGGAAACAACCAGCCAGAGAGGTTAGGAACCATGGAAACAACCAACCAGAGAGGTTAGGAACCATGGAAACAACCAACCAGAGAGGTTATAAACCATGGAAACAACCAACCAGAGAGGTTAGGAACCATGGAAACAACCAACCACAGAGGTTAGGAACCATGGAAACAACCAGCCAGAGAGGTTAGGAACCATGGAAACAACCAACCAGAGAGGTTATAAACCATGGAAACAACCAACCAGAGAGGTTAGGAACCATGGAAACAACGAGCCAGAGAGGTTAGGAACCATGGAAACCAACCAGAGAGGTTAGGAACCATGGAAACAACGAGCCATAGAGGTTAGGAACCATGGAAACAACGAGCCATAGAGGTTAGGAACCATGGAAACAACCAACCACAGAGGTTAGGAACCATGGAAACAACGAGCCAGAGAGGTTAGGAACCATGGAAACAACCAACCAGAGAGGTTAGGAACCATGGAAACAACCAACCAGAGAGGTTAGGAACCATGGAAACAACCAGCCAGAGAGGTTAGGAACCATGGAAACAACCAACCAGAGAGGTTAGGAACCATGGAAACAACCAACCAGAGAGGTTAGGAACCATGGAAACAACCAACCAGAGAGGTTAGGAACCATGGAAACAACCAACCAGAGAGGTTAGGAACCATGGAAACAACGAGCCATAGAGGTTAGGAACCATGGAAACAACCAATCAGAGAGGTTATAAACCATGGAAACAAACAACCAGAGAGGTTAGGAACCATGGAAACAACCAACCAGAGAGGTTAGGAACCATGGAAACAACGAGCCATAGAGGTTAGGAACCATGGAAACAACCAACCAGAGAGGTTAGGAACCATGGAAACAACGAGCCAGAGAGGTTATAAACCATGGAAACAATCAACCAGAGAGGTTAGGAACCATGGAAACAACCAACCAGAGAGGTTAGGAACCATGGAAACCAAGCTGCAGCCCATACTGTAAACTGTAACTAAAATAAAAACAGTTTGCAATTCAGATTCTTAATGCTGATAGAAACCTGCTGATATGCTGATGAAGGGGAGATAGGACCGTTGTGGGGGGCAGGAGGAAGTGCTCTGTGGCATCCCCTGTGGTCGAGGCAAGGCAAGCTGAGAAGCTGAATGGGGCATATTGCAAAATCCCTCTTCAAACACACACAAACTCAAGCCCCCCCTGCCCTTGCTGACTGTGTAGCGTTGGCTGGTAGTAGTATGAACCCACCACAGTCTCTAGTCCCAGTTTTCATTACTGACCTCCAGTGCACGCCCCCAAGTTAATGCCCCTGTGTTCAATGCTACCCTCCAACTGAGTCAGGGCCAAATCACTTCTCAACCTACTCTTATTGTCTTATTGACAAAAATGCCTCCTGCTGAGGCCCTGTTTCTCACACACACACACACACACACACACACGCACACACACCCACACACCACACACACGCACGCACGCACACACACACACACACGCACACACACACGCACGCACGCACTCGCACACACACGCACACACACACACACACACACGCACACACGCACACACGCACCCACGCACACACACACACACACACACACACACACACACACACGCACACGCACACACACACACACAGGTACTTTGCAAAGGAAACAACAACTCTCTTTTTCTAAATCCATACTATTGAGCACCGTCACTTCATCGAGCAACGAGTGGGCGGGGTTTACGTGGGCCGAATCCATCCCTGCAACGGCTGAGCTCCTCTGGCTCTCGTTCTGTTCTGCTGTGTTGAACGGCTTGGTATTGGAATGAATCTCTACTTGAGCGTGTATCAGATATCGGATCCAACCATTTTTTGGGGCGGTATTGTATTGTGTTAGCCAGGAGATCCTGTGAGGTCATTGTGTTAGCCAGGAGGAGGAGCCATCATGAAGGAACCTTCATGGACGAGCCACTAGGAGGAACCATTAGGAGGAGCCAGGAGATCCTGTGGATTGAGTGCCAAGTTTATCACAGATGCCTCAAGGCTGACTGATTGATTTTGATGCTCACGGGCAGAGGGCTGGGAAGGCCATAAGAAGGTCATAAGAAGGTCTTAAGGAGGTCTTAAGGAGGCCATAAGGCGGTCTTAAGAAGGTCATAAGGAGGTCATAAGGAGGCCATAAGGACGTCATAAGAAGGTCATAAGGAGGTCATGAGGAGGTCATAAGGAGGTCATAAGGAGGCCATAATAAGGTCATAAGGAGGTCTTAAGGAGGCCATAAGGACGTCATAAGGAGGTCATAAGGAGGTCATAAGGCGGTCTTAAGAAGGTCATAAGGAGGTCATAAGGAGGTCATAAGGAGGTCATAAGGAGGTCATAAGGAGGTCATAAGGAGGTCATAAGGAGGCCATAATAAGGTCATAAGGAGGTCTTAAGGAGGCCATAAGGACGTCATAAGAAGGTCATAAGGAGGTCTTAAGGAGGCCATAAGGACTTCATAAGAAGGTCATAAGGAGGTCTTAAGGAGGCCATAAGGACTTCATAAGGAGGTCATAAGGAGGTCTTAAGGAGGCCATAAGGACTTCATAAGGAGGTCATAAGGAGGTCTTAAGGAGGTCATAAGGAGGTCATAAGGAGGTCATAAGGAGGTCTTAAGGAGGTCATAAGGAGGTCATAAGGAGGTCTTAAGGAGGCCATAAGGACTTCATAAGGAGGTCATAAGGAGGTCTTAAGGAGGCCATAAGGACTTCATAAGGAGGTCATAAGGAGGTCTTAAGGAGGTCATAAGGAGGTCATAAGGAGGTCTTAAGGAGGCCATAAGGACTTCATAAGGAGGTCATAAGGAGGTCTTAACGAGGCCATAAGGACTTCATAAGAAGGTCATAAGAAGGTCACAAAAAGGTCATGAGAAGATCGTAAGGAAGGGGCCGGGCCGTCTGTTTCTCATTCAGCGCATGCACTTAAATGCTTGATTACCATCTGTGTTGATGTGATCACCCTACCACTTGTAGCCTATAGGGCCTACCCCGCTCCGTTAATCACTGAGTGAGAGATCTCAGCGTGACATGGGCATGTAGGCAACAACAAAATAAAACACAGTGTGTACGGTTACACACACACACACACCCCAATAATACAACGATTGACGGAAAGTCAGATTAATATAATGGTTCGTTTAACGTTTACATGCTTTTCTAAGAAGAACGATTTCCCTAATTATCCTGTTTACGTGGACACATCTGAAATCAGGCCAAATGTAAACATTCTCCCGGCTAGCGACCATGTTATTTTTTTTTCCGGACGTGTCAAGTTTGTTTGTGAAATCTATTTCTAAGATGTATACTGTCAGTTCTTTTCCACCCCAGAAACTCTTTTCACTTGAGCATGAGAGAGACGTTTACACTACCAGCGCTGGCACAAAGGATCAGATCAAATACACTGCTGGAAAGATGATTAAGCTGTTGAATAACGTCCTAAATAACAATTAGACTTTTACGTTGTTTAAGATAAGCAGAGTAAAGTGTTTACATACTCAACCTACCTGCCATAATCAGTTTAATATTGAATTATTAGTGTCCATGCAAACATACTGACTGTCTTCCTCTTCTACAGTCCGAACCAGAAGCAAAAGCCGGTGGAGAATATATAGAAAGTCATTATTATGTTAAAATGTTATATTTATTAGTAAAAGATTGTATACGTTTTGTTCAATTCCAGCTCTTTACATCTAAACTGTCTAGCCTTAGAGCCTAGGACGAGAGTTGTGTGTTTGCTCAGCTTGGACCATAGGTTTATTTCCACCCCCCTGAAACCAGCTGAATTCTCCTCTGCTTTCTCACACAGGATATATTGAACAATGGTACTTTGATTAAAAGGAAGTGCATCTCTGTGGATCCACGTTCAGAAATACTACTCAGAAGTAGTAGGGCTTGTCAGGAGGGCATCAGTTTTCCTTCACTGGTATTTTTTTGTCATATCAAAAGCACACTGTGTTGCCATTGTCCTTTGACCTTAGACGTGCGCTGTGGGATTATCGGTATCTACGGCTTGTTAGTCCAGCCCGTTCTGAGTCAGTGGATGAACTCCATTTTTAGAAACACATATTGACACAAACCTTTTTTTTTTACACTATTTGCCCAAGCCTTGCTGACCCAAGCCTTGCTGACCCAAGCCTTGCTGACCCAAGCTTTGCTGACACAAGCCTAGCTGACCCAAGCCTAGCTGACACAAGCCTAGCTGACACAAACCTAGCTGACACAAACCTAGCTGACACAAGCCTAGCTGACACAAACCTAGCTGACACAAGCCTTGCTGACCCAAGCCTTGCTGACCCAAGCCTAGCTGACACAAGCCTAGCTGACACAAGCCTTGCTGACCCAAGCCTTGCTGACACAAGCCTTGCTGACCCAAGCCTTTCTGACCCAAGCCTAACTGACACAAGCCTTGCTGACCCAAGCCTTGCTGACACAAGCCTTGCTGACCCAAGCCTAACTGACACAAGCCTAGCTGACCCAAGCCTAGCTGACCCAAGCCTAGTTGACACAGGCCTAGCTGACCCAAGGCTAGCTGAACCAAGCTTAGCTGACCCAAGCCTAGTTGACACAGGCCTAGCTGACACAAGCCTAGCTGACACAAACCTAGCTGACACAAGCCTAGCTGACACAAGCCTAGCTGACACAAGCCTAGCTGACACAAACGTAGCTGACACAAACCTAGCTGACACAAGCCTAGCTGACACAAACCTAGCTGACACAAGCCTAGCTGACACAAGCCGAGTTGACCCAAGCCGAGCTAACCCAAGCCTAGCTGACCCAAGCTGAATTAACCCAAGCCTAGCTGACCCAAGCCTAGCTAACCCAAGCCTAGCTGACCCAAGCTGAATCAACCCAAGCCTAGCTGACCCAAGCCGAGCTAACCCAAGCCTAGCTGACCCAAGCCTAGCTAAACCAAGCCTAGCTGACCCAAGCCTAGCTAAACCCAAGCCTAGCTGACCCAAGCCTAGCTAAACCAAGCCTAGCTGACCCAAGCCCAGTTAAACCAATCCTTGCTGACCCATGCCTAGCTAAACCAAGCCTAGCTGACCCAAGCTGAGCTAACCCAAGCCTAGCTAACCCAAGCCTAGCTGACCCAAGCCCACCTGACCCAAGCCGAGCTAACCCAAGCTGAGCTAACCCAAGCCTAGCTGACCCAAGCCGAGCTAACCCTAGCTAACCCAAGCCTAGCTGACCCAAGCCCACCTGACCCAAGCTGAGCTAACCCAAGCCTAGCTAACCCAAGCCTAGCTGACCCAAGCCCACCTGACCCAAGCTGAGCTAACCCAAGCCGAGCTAACCCAAGCCTAGCTGACCCAAGCCTAGCTGACCCAAGCCGAGCTAACCCAAGCTGAGCTAACCCAAGCCTAGCTGACCCAAGCCGAGCGAACCCAAGCCTAGCTAACCCAAGCCTAGCTAACCCAAACCACACCTCTTTAAGGAATACCTAGGATAGGATAAAGTAATCCTTCTCACCCCCCTAAAAGATTTAGATGCACTATTGTAAAGTGGCTGTTCCACTGGATGTCATAAGGTGAATGCACCAATTTGTAAGTCGCTCTGGATAAGAGCGTCTGCTAAATGACTTAAATGTAAATGTAATGTACCTGACCCAAGCTAAGCTGATTAAGCATTCACTATAGTTCCTGGAATCGTGCTGAAAAGGAAAATGTGAACATAAACTATCTGAACCTGCATAGTACAGTTCATTTTGGCATGACACAAGAGTAGAAGGGGTAAATCCCCTTCATAACAAGAGTGTAAAATACTTCAGAGATGCTGTCATTGAAATAGTACAACACAAACAGGTGTGAGATGATTCTTTTGTTGATCTAATTGAAGATAACCTCATTAGGAGGTCGTGCAATGGCGTCATTATTTTGTAATGAACAGATATACATGAAAACAATTCAATTAATTTGACACTCCGTTATGCACTGTCATCAGAAATAAAATCATTAGCAGCTGCCTAATGTGTACTGAGAGTGTATTTAATTGAACTTACTAATTAACCGCAAAGTCTTACGAAATAAGATCTCTCCCGCTAATAAGTTAAGTCTTAGGACTTAATCAAACTGCTCAATTGACTTGTATTCACGACTTCAGTGTCTTTCCCTCGCTATTTTACACGAGCGCGTGTGTGAGCTGTATACGCCGACAAAATATCAACTCCCAAGGACTTTTAAAGTCCTTACACTCAATCTAGAATTTTAGGAAAAGGGTTCTAAAAGGGATTAGGAGGCTGTCTTCACAGGACAAACCCCTTGAATGTGTAAAACACATCAAATAGCAACACTTTAAGTATACATAAGTATATACACATCAATTACACTATACATAAGTATATACACATCAATTACACTATACATAAGTATATACACATCAATTACACTATACATGAACATGCAATCAAAACACAAAATGCAAAACACAATCAAATGAAAAATATATATTCTTCAGTAATAAGGCCCTCAATAGATTGTTGAAATTGACATTTTTTTTAGGATTCAAAAATGTAGATGACAAAATATTATATGGCACAATATGCAACATTTTATACATTTTATTGAGTAAATGTATAAAATTGTTTACATTTTTTGTTGTTGATGAGATTAACATTTACTGAATCTAAGGTTATTTGTTCATGTCAAAACCCAAAATATACTGATTTAAAGGTTGTGTCGTTATATCCTAGATAACCCTTTTAGGTTCCACCTACCTAAAGGGATTCTTCAAAAGGTTCTCCTATGAGGACGACTAAAGAACACTTTGAGGTTATAGGTCAACCTTGTTTCTTCTTCTAGTATTGTATCGCGTCAAGCTTTAGATATAGCATATCATCAGTAAAAATGATTCTCAAAGTGTCACGCCCTGACCATAGAGAGCCCTTGTTTCTCTATGGTGTAGTAGGTCAGGGCGTGACTAGAGGGTATTCTAGTTTAATATTTTAATGTCGTGTTCTAGTTTATATTTTCTATGTTGGTGGTTTGTATGATTCCCAATTAGAAGCAGCTGGTAATCGTTGACTCTAATTGGGGATCATATTTAAGTAGCTATTTCTCCCACCTGTGTTTGTGGGATATTGTTTGTGTCACGTTCCGTTGTTCGTTTATTGATTTATTTGTTTTTGTTTAAGTTTCACTTTATAATAAATATGTGGAACTCAACATCCGCTGCGCCTTGGTCCCGTTCTTACGACAGCCGTGACACAAAGCTTGCCTCACAGCAATTGCAAGCAAGATGTTCCTTCACAGGACTGTGTGAGCAGAGGATATCGTTTACAGCTAATTGCCTGTGGGTGCCTCACTTCAGAACACTTGGTACAACTTGTGAAACATCCCCCAAACCGCATACCCGACAACACTCCGCTGGCCAAGTCTTCAAAAGAACACACACACACACACACACACAAACACACGTTTCTGGTTTCTGTAATTAATAAACAAGGAAACTTCAAAGCCACTGTGTTGTCACAGAGCCTCCCCTGCTAAATGGCACCATCTTCAAGACATGGTGGAATCTTCCAATCAAATCAAATGTATTTATAAAGCCCTTCTTACATCAGCTGATATCTCAAAGTGCTGTACAGAAACTCAGACTAAAATCCCAAACAGCAAGCAATGCAGGTGTAGAAGCACGGTGGCTAGGAAAAACTCCCTAGAAAGGCCAAAACATAGGAAGAAACCTAGAGAGGAACCAGGCTATGTGGGGTGGCCAGTCCTCTTCTGGCTGTGCCGGGTGGAGATTATAACAGAACATGGCCAAGATCTTCAAATTATGTTCATGGAGGAACAGGAGGAGGAGGAACCATCATGGAGGAACCACTAGGAAGAACCATCATGGAGGAGCCACTTAGAGGGACCATCATGGAGGAGCCACTTAGAGGGACCATTAGGAGGAACCATCATGGAGGATCCATTAGGAGGAACCATTAGGGGAAACCATAATGAAGGAACCATCATGGAGGAGCCACTAGGAGGAACCATCATGGAGGAACCTTCATGGAGGAGCCACTAGGAGGAACCATTAGGTGGAACCATCATGGAGGAACCATTAGAAGGAACCATTAGGGGGAACCATCATGGAGGAGCCATTAGGAGGAACCATTAGGAGGAACCTTCATGGAGGAGCCATCATGGAGGAGCCACTAGGAGGAACCATCATGGAGGAACATTCATGGAGGAGCCACTAGGAGGAACCATTAGGTGGAACCATCATGGAGGAACCATTAGAAGGAACCATTAGGGGGAACCATCATGGAGGAGCTATTAGGAGGAACCATTAGAAGGAACCATCATGGAGGAACCATTAGGAGGAACCACTAAGAGGGACCATCAGGAGGAACCACTAAGAGGAACCATTAGGAGGAACCATTAGGAGGAACCATCATGGAGGAGCCACTAAGAGGGACCATTAGAGGACCCATTATGGAGGAACAACTAAGAGGGACCATTAGGAGGAACCATCATGGAGGAACCATCATGGAGGAGCCACTAAGAGGGACCATTAGAGGACCCATCATGGAGGGACCACTAAGAGGAACCATCATGGAGGAACCATCATGGAGGAGCCACTAAGAGGGACCATTAGAGGACCCATCATGGAGGAACCACTAAGAGGAACCATCACGGAGGAACCATCATGGAGGAACCACTAATAGGGACCATTAGAAGGAACCTTCATGGAGGAGCCACTAGGAGGAACCATTAGGTGGAACCATCATGGAGGATCCATAATGGAGGAACCACTAAGAGGAACCATCATGGAGGAGCCACTAGGAGGGACCATCATGGAGGAACCATCATGGAGGAACCACTAAGAGGAACCACTAAGAGGAACCATCATGGAGGAGCCACTAAGAGGAACCACTAAGAGGAACCATCATGGAGGAACCATCATGGAGGAGCCACTAAGAGGAACCATAATGGAGGAACCATCATGGAGGAGCCACTAAGAGGAACCATCATGGAGGAACCATCATGGAGGAGCCACTAAGAGGCACCACTAAGAGGACCCATCATGTAGGAGCCACTAAGAGGAACCATCATGGAGGAGCCACTAAGAGGGACCATCATGGAGGAACCATCATGGAGGAACCACTAAGAGGGACCATTAGGAGGAACCATCATGGAGGAGCCACTAAGAGGAACCATCATGGAGGAACCATCATGGAGGAACCACTAAGAGGGACCATTAGGAGGAACCATCATGGAGGAGCCACTAAGAGGAACCACTAAGAGGGACCTTCATGGAGGAACCACTAAGAGGAACCATTATGGAGGAGCCACTAAGAGGAACCACTAAGAGGGACCTTCATGGAGGAACCACTAAGAGGTACCATCATGGAGGAACCAATAAGAGGAACCACTAAGAGGAACCACTAAGAGGGACCTTCATGGAGGAACCACTAAGAGGAACCACTAAGAGGAACCACTAAGAGGGACCTTCATGGAGGAACCACTAAGAGGAACCACTAAGAGGAACCACTAAGAGGGACCATCATGGAGGAGCCACTAAGAGGAACCACTAAGAGGAACCACCATGGAGGAACCACTAAGAGGAACCATCATGGAGGAACCATCATGGAGGAACCACTAAGAGGAACCACTAAGAGGAACCACTAAGAGGAACCACTAAGAGGAACCATCATGGAGGAACCATCATGTAGGAACCACTAAGAGGAACCACTAAGAGGAACCACTAAGAGGGTGCCGGGTGGAGATTATAACAGAACATGGCCAAGATCTTCAAATTATGTTCATGGAGGAACAGGAGGAGGAGGAACCATCATGGAGGAACCACTAGGAAGAACCATCATGGAGGAGCCACTTAGAGGGACCATTAGGAGGAACCATCATGGAGGATCCATTAGGAGGAACCATTAGGGGAAACCATAATGAAGGAACCATCATGGAGGAGCCACTAAGAGAAACCATCATGGAGGAACCACTAAGAGGAACCATCATGGAGGAACCATCATGGAGGAGCCACTAAGAGGAACCATCATGGAGGAACCACTAAGAGGAACCATCATGGAGGAACCACTAAGAGGAACCACTAAGAGGAACCACTAAGAGGAACCACTAAGAGGAACCATTAGGAGGAACCATCATGGAGGAGCCACTAAGAGAAACCATCATGGAGGAACCACTAAGAGGAACCATCATGGAGGAACCACTAAGAGGAACCATCATGGAGGAACCATCATGGAGGAACCACTAAGAGGAACCATCATGGAGGAACCACTAAGAGGAACCATCATGGAGGAACCACTAAGAGGGACCATCATGGAGGAACCACTAAGAGGAACCATCATGGAGGAACCACTAAGAGGGACCATCATGGAGGAACCACTAAGAGGAACCATCATGGAGGAACCACTAAGAGGAACCATCATGGAGGAACCATCATGGAGGAACCATCATGGAGGAACCACTAAGAGGAACCATTGTGGAGGAACCACTAAGAGGAACCACTAGGAGGAACCATCATGGAGGAACCACTAAGAGGAACCATCATGGAGGAACCATCATGGAGGAACCATCATGGAGGAACCACTAAGAGGAACCATTGTGGAGGAACCACTAAGAGGAACCATCATGGAGGAGCCACTAAGAGGAACCATCATGGAGGAACCATCACGGAGGAACCAGCATGAAAGGACCATCACGGAGGAACCACTAAGAGGAACCACTAAGAGGAGCTATCATGGAGGAACCATCACGGAGGAACCAGCATGAAACGACCATCATGGAGGAACCTCAGATTAAATAAAAGCCATTAGATGATTACAGCACCAGAGATGATATGGGGACAGGTAGACAAAAATAAAAATTTAGAAAGTTCTGGAAACTTATTTGATCAATATTCATCTCTAACACAAAATCCTTTTGGCTGGGCTTACTTTGTCTTCATAGACCAAAAATGTGGATATTAAAATGTCATATTCTCAATAAATTCTTGTTCATCTTTAATTATTATAGTTGATGACAGGCAGTTGAACCAAAGTGGTTATGTGGTTATGTGGATCTTGTGGTTATGGACAATGTTGACCCCAAGCATTTCTCACCTGCAACACCATTTAAATGACATTTTACAGGAAGTCCATTGCCTAACATCATGAACACAGTCTAAGTGGAACAATATCAATGACTGTTTTTAGCCGGAATCCCAAATGAGTACGTGGACTTGGTGCCTCTGTAACGGATGTGAAACGGCTAGCTTAGTTAGCGGTGGTGCAGCGCTAAGTAGCGTTTCAATCGGTGACGTCACTCGCTCTGAGACCTTGAAGTAGTTGGTCCCCCTTTGCTCTGCAAGGGCCGCGGCTTTTTGTGGAGCGATGGGTAACGATGCTTCGTGGGTGACTGTTGTTTATGTGTGCAGAGGGTCCCTGGTTTGCGCCCGGGTATGGGCGAGGGGACGGTCTAAAGTTATACTGTTACACCTCTAGGTCAGTTGTATTCAAACGTTTTCAGAAGGGACCACATTTCTTTCGCCAGAATGAATTGAGGACACCATTTCTTTCCTGCAATAATTTATTGTTACATCACCCCACCCCAGATATCTATATTTTATTTAACCACAAGGTTAACTAGGATATAATGACACAACCTTTACATCAGTATATTTTGGGTTTTGACATGAACAAATAACCTTAATTCATTAAATGTTAATCTCATTAAAAAAAAAACATTTTTTTTTAACAATAAATACATTTACTCAATAAAATTGAATAAAAACAATGTTGCATGTTGTGCCATATAATATTCTCTAATTTACATTTTTGGTTCCTAAACAAATGTCAATTTCAACAATCTATTTAGGGCCTTATTACTGAAGAATATATATTTTTCATTTGATTGTGTTTTACATTTTGTCTTTTAATTGCTTTTCATGTATAGTGTAATTGATGTGTATATAGTTATGTATAGTGTAATTGATGTGTATATACTTATGTATAGTGTAATTGATGTGTATATAGTTATGTATAGTGTAATTGATGTGTATATACTTATGTATAGTTAAATTGTTGCTATTTGATGTGTTTTACACATCGTCATTGTCAATAAGAATTTGGTCTCAATTGACTTACCTGTATAAACAAAGATAAAAAAAATAAATATATTCCAGTCTTTCACCTCCAATGATTTTCAGTTTTCCTTTTTGAATTCCATTACTACGACTATTACTGACTTAGACGATAGAATTGCAGGCGCTTTAAATTGTTTCCATGTTTTCAATTCATCCCCCTTCTATCACCACAGACAGTGTCTCTCTGTCTCTCTTACCCTCTATCCTCTCATTCAGACCGCTGATGGAAACGGGGCAAGCTAATTGTACACACACCACTTCCTGCCTTGAGGGCTACAAGATTCACTTCCAGATTTTTCAGTCTTTTCCCCCCCTCCGTCTTTCTAAGATGATCATCCCGGCATGTCAAGGTTTTAAAGTGCATCCTCATAGTTCCAAATACTCAACATTGGGCAAAACCCCCCACAGATCGGTTTGATTTAAAAAAGTGGAAAGTAGACACTGAATTCTCTCTGACCGTGAGTGGCTAAGTGGTTTCTCCCTGACCGTAGTGGATAAGAAATTTCACTCTGACCGTCAGTGGCTAAGGGGTTCCTCCCTGACCGCAAGAGGCTAAGTGATATCTAGTGGTGTGGGGGCTGTGCTTTGGCAAAGTGGGTGGGGTTATATCCTTCCTGTTTGGCCCTGTCCGGTGGTGTCCTCGGATGGGGCCACAGTGTCTCCTGACCCCTCCTGTCTCAGCCTCCAGTATTTATGCTGCAGTAGTTTATGTGTCGGGGGCTAGGGTCAGTTTGTTATATACTTCTCCTGTCCTATTCGGTGTGAATCTAAGTGTGCGTTCTCTAATTCTCTCCTTCTCTCTTTCTTTCTCTCTCTCGGAAGACCTGAGCCCTAGGACCATGCCCCAGGACTACCTGACATGATGACTCCTTGCTGTCCCCAGTCCACCTGACCGTGCTGCTGCTCCAGTTTCAACTGTTCTGCCTTATTATTATTCGACTATGCTGGTAATTTATGAACATTTGAACATCTTGGCCATGTTCTGTTATAATCTCCACCCGGCACAGCCAGAAGAGGACTGGCCACCCCACATAGCCTGGTTCCTCTCTAGGTTTCTTCCTAGGTTTTGGCCTTTCTAGGGAGTTTTTCCTAGTCAACGTGCTTCTACACCTGCATTGCTTGCTGTTTGGGGTTTTAGTACAGCACTTTGAGATATCAGCTGATGTACGAAGGGCTATATAAATACATTTGATTTGATTTGATTTCTCTCTGACCGCCAGAGACTAAGTGATATCTCTCTGACCGCCAGAGACTAAGTGATTTCTCCCTGACCGCCAGAGACTA
Source organism: Oncorhynchus keta (assembly GCF_023373465.1). NCBI lineage: Eukaryota > Metazoa > Chordata > Actinopteri > Salmoniformes > Salmonidae > Oncorhynchus > Oncorhynchus keta. The sequence continues at coordinate 51,590,822 of NC_068442.1, forward strand.
AGTGATATCTCTCTGACCGCCAGAGACTAAGTGATTTCTCCCTGACCGCCAGAGACTAAGTGATATCTCTCTGACCGCCAGAGACTAAGTGATATCTCTCTGACCTCCAGTGGCTCAGGGGTTTCTCCCTGACCGCCAGAGACTAAGTGATATCTCCCTGACCGCCAGAGACTAAGTGATATCTCTCGGACCGCCAGAGACTAAGTGATATCTCTCTGACCTCCAGAGACTAAGTGATATCTCTCTGACCGCCAGAGACTAAGTGATATCTCTCTGACCTCCAGTGGCTCAGGGGTTTCTCCCTGACCGCCAGAGACTAAGTGATATCTCCCTGACCGCCAGAGACTAAGTGATATCTCTCTGACTGCCAGAGACTAAGTGATATCTCTCTGACCGCCAGAGACTAAGTGATATCTCCCTGACCGCCAGAGACTAAGTGATATCTCTCTGACTGCCAGAGACTAAGTGATATCTCTCGGACCGCCAGAGACTAAGTGATATCTCTCTGACCGCCAGAGACTAAGTGATATCTCTCTGACCTCCAGTGGCTCAGGGGTTTCTCCCTGACCGCCAGAGACTAAGTGATATCTCTCTGACCGCCAGAGACTAAGTGATATCTCTCTGACCGCCAGAGACTAAGTGATTTCTCTCTGACCTCCAGTGGCTATGTGATTTCTTCCTTACCGGCCCTACCTGACCACTTGGATGCATCTGCATGGTCCTAAATCACACCGTTGATTCTTTTTCTATCACATTCCAATCATAAAACTGTGGGAGGGCAGAAATGCAATTTCAGAATGTCCCCAGTAAAAGTTGTGCCCCCTGGCATCATGTACTGACTGCACAACCTGGAGTTTTCAATTTAATGGCATTTTC
>NC_068442.1:51599197-51601697 GCF_023373465.1 Oncorhynchus keta
GTTGAGGAAGTCTCTAATGTTGAGGAAGTCAGGAGATTTGATTCCTGCTTACAAGCAAAACTCAAACAGGAAGTGCCAGCTCCGACGAAGCGAATGCTAAGCTCCAGGACTGTTTTGACAGCACAGACTGGAATATCTTCAGGGAATCATCCAATAACATTGAGGAGTTTACCACATAAGTCACCGGCTTCATTGATAAGTGCATCGAGGACATCGTCCACACAGTGAGCGTGCGTACATCTTACAACCAGAAGCCATGGATTACAGACAACATCTGCACTGAACTAAAAGATAGAGCTGCCTCTTTCAAGGAACAGGACAAAAAATCTGGACGCTTTATAAGGAATACCTCTACGACCTCCGACCTCCGACGAGCCACCAAACAGTCAAAAACTTCAATACAGGACTAAGATCCAATCCTACTACGCCAGCTTTGCCGCTCGTCGGATGTGGCTTGAAAACGATCGCAAATTACAAAGAGAAAACCAGCCGTGAGCTGCCCAGTGACTTGAGCCTACTAGACAAGATAAATTCCTTCGACGCTCGCAAGCGTCACTGAACCATGCATGGGGTGGCAGGTAACCTAGTGGTTAAGAGCCTCGGGACAGTAACAGGAAAGGTCCTGTCCCAAAATCCCTGAGCTGACTAGGTAATAAATCTGTCTGTGCCCTTGAGCAAGGCTTCCCTCTTGATCAGGCTACAATCACTTCCTTGTTGTTTCACTCTGATCAGTCTACAGTCTGTATCAATTAAGGACTGGAGGGTCAAACACAATCTTTTATCAGGTCCCTGGTAAACCAGGTGAGCGGATTCCCTGGTCAATCAATGATATTAGTTCATAAATAAATAACCAGGTAGAAAGTAACACCCTCCCTTATTCAGACCATTTTCTACAGTTTTCCCCCGTCCTGATCACGGCCCCCCACTGTGGAGCACAGGCTCCTACACATCTAAATCATGTCCTCTGAATCAGACTGTGGTAATGGAGAGGTCCTCTGGGACGTTCCTTCCTCCTGCTCACCCCTCTCTCTCTCTCTCTCTGTCTGTCTCTCTCTCTCTCTCTCTCTCTCTGTCTCTCTCTCTCTCTCTCTGTCTCTCTCTCTCTCTCTCTCTCTCTCTCTCTCTCTCTCTCTCTCTCTCTCTCTCTCTCTCTCTCTCTGTCTCTCTCTCTCTCTCTCTCTCTGTCTGTCTCTCTCTCTCTCTCTCTCTCTCTCTCTCTCTCTCTCTCTCTCTCTCTCTCTCTCTCTCTCTTCTCTCTCTCTCTCTCTCTCTCTCTCTCTCTCTCTCTGTCTCTCTCTCTCTCTCTCTCTCTCTCTCTCTCTCTCTCTCTCTCTCTCTCTCTCTCTCTCTCTCTCTCTCTCTCTCTCTCTCTCTCTCTCTCTCTCTCTCTCTCTCTCTCTCTCTCTCTCTCTCTCTCTCTCTCTCTCTCTCTCTCTCTCTCTCATTCTCTCTCTCTCTCTCTATCAGACCCTGGGGCTCTTCCTTAATCGCCCTCATGTGATGATTGGGATTTTCATTAGTCAACTCCCCACGGCCCCGCCTGATCTCCGCCGGGTCACTGCCTTCTGATTACACCGTTTTCTCCTCCTTCTCCTTGAATGGGATGACATGACACGAGGAGCCCATTTTAGGACACCCTCAGCCTCACGTCTCCAACCACCTTGAGTCAGAGCCGTGACAATTAACTCAAGGTGGGTTGACGATTGACTCAAGAAGGGGTGAGGGCTGAAAGTGTCCTAAGATGGACACCGTAGCAGTGTATATATATCTATGGGGCTACAAGTTGAGAGGAAGTGATTCCTTCCACCAGGAAGTGATTACACGTGTACTGTGAAGAGAGAGGGGAGGTGAGCTCTTCCATCGTTCAAACTGGATTAAAGATGGGGAGATATCCCCAGACCCATTGATCGCTCTGTTTGGTACAGTTGGTGGGAATAACCAGGAAGGGAAAGCTGTCTCTCTTTGTCCTCTATTAGCCAACAGGCTCGTATTGCAATTTGAAATGTGGTTACGGGATTTAGGGAATGTAATACATATGGAAAAGATTTGATAGAAAAAGATTCGATACAATACCTCCAATAGAAGTTCGATGTTTTACAAAACGTGTCAGCCGATACTGGATAAATGGTCTAGTCCCGCTTCATAACTGGGTTGACGATCTGCTGCTACTCTGTGCTGTACTCCACTCAATGCTTATTTTTGGCTTAACTTCACTGCTTGTAATGACTATATGATGTCTTCTTATACATGTACCACCTAATAGGATTTAGTTTTAGTGTGTGTGAGTTAAGTTTTGTTTTGTCCTCTAAATTGGCCATCCCATTCAACAGTACAATGAATGTCATTGTTAGTATTGCTGTCTTTTTTATTCAATTTTTTATTGGAAAATAATAAACATATATATTTTTTCAAAGATGGGGAGATAGTTAGGGAGGATAGGAGAATGGTAGATACTGTAGACGGGTAAAATAGGATATAATGATTTTTATAGAAAGAGGTC
>NC_068442.1:51606697-51709197 GCF_023373465.1 Oncorhynchus keta
GAGAGATGCTACAGATCTTTATAAGGAGCTAAACTGAAGAAACAGTGGGCGTAGGCATTTAATTAAGCAGGCTACACTGTGATTTTGGCAATGAGGCCCTTTGTCTACTTCCCTGGAGTCTAATGAACTTGTGGATACGATGATGCCTCTTTGATGTCTCTGTGTCCAATTTGAAGTAAGTTAGAGGTAGTTTCGAGAGCCAATGCTAACTAACTTTAGCACAATTACTAGAAGTCTATGGGTAGCTGCTAGCATGCTAGCAGATACCCATAGACTTCCAGTCATTGCGCTAACGATAGTTAGCAATTGCGCTAACACTAGTTAGCAACCTCTTTCAAACCGCACACAGAGACATAAAAATGGCTTCGACGAATTCATCCGACTCTGGGGAAGTAGAGAAATGGCCTCATTGCCCAACATCCCGAAGTATCCCCTTCAACCACAACTTGAGAGGATGAGAGGGAATTTCTTGTGCGTCATAATATAATTTTGCTTATTGAAATGAATGAGTTGACAAAACCACAAAGCATGCTGCTGCATTCAGCCACATGTTTTCTGAATTTGACGCTATTATATTACCCAAAAGCTACACTAGGCACCCCAACATTACCCATGTCTTTCTACATGTTGTAATGTAATTTAACATCTCTCATTTGATCATGTTTTTTTACATGTAATTTAACATGTCACATTTGATCATGTTTTTTTACATGTAATTTAACATGTCACATTTGATCATGGTTTTTACATGTAATTTAACATGTCACATTTGATCATGTTTTTTTACATGTAATTTAACATGTCACATTTGATCATGTAATTTAACATGTCACATTTGATCATGTTTTTTTACATGTAATTTAACATGTCACATTTGATCATGTAATTTAACATGTCACATTTGATCATGTTTTTTTACATGTAATTTAACATGTCACATTTGATCATGTAATTTAACATGTCACATTTGATCATGTTTTTTTACATGTAATTTAACATGTCACATTTGATCATGTAATTTAACATGTCACATTTGATCATGTTTTTTTACATGTAATTTAACATGTAATTTAACATGTCACATTTGATCATGTAATTTAACATGTCACATTTGACAATGTTTTTTTACATGTAATTTAACATGTCACATTTGATCATGTAATTTAACATGTCACATTTGATCATGTTTTTTTTACATGTAATTTAACATGTCACATTTGATCATGTAATTTAACATGTCACATTTGATCATGTTTTTTTACATGTAATTTAACATGTCACATTTGATCATGGTTTTTACATGTAATTTAACATGTCACATTTGATGATGTAATTTAACATGTAATTTAACATGTCACATTTGATCATGTAATTTAACATGTCACATTTGATCATGTTTTTTTTACATGTAATTTAACATGTCACATTTGATCATGTAATTTAACATGTCACATTTGATCATGTTTTTTTACATGTAATTTAACATGTCACATTTGATGATGTAATTTAACATGTAATTTAACATGTCACATTTGATCATGTTTTTTTACATGTAATTTAACATGTCACATTTGATCATGTAATTTAACATGTCACATTTGATCATGTTTTTTTACATGTAATTTAACATGTCACATTTGATCATGTAATTTAACATGTCACATTTGATCATGTTTTTTTACATGTAATTTAACATGTCACATTTAATCATGGTCCTTCTGTGGCTCAGTTGGTAGAGCATGGCGCTTGTAACGTCAGGGTAGTGGGTTCGATTCCCGGGACCACCCATACGTAGAATGTATGCACACATGACTGTAAGTCGCTTTGGATAAAAGCGTCAGCTAAATGCGTCAGCTAAATGGCATATACATGTTTTTTTACATGTAATTTAACATGTCACATTTGATCATGGTTTTTTTACATGTAATTTAACATGTCACATTTGATCATGTAATTTAACATGTCACATTTGATCATGGTTTTTTTACATGTAATTTAACATGTCACATTTGATCATGTAATTTAACATGTCACATTTGATCATGTTTTTTTACATGTAATTTAACATGTCACATTTGATCATGTAATTTAACATGTCACATTTGATCATGTAATTTAACATGTCACATTTGATCATGTAATTTAACATGTCACATTTGATCATGTTTTTTTTACATGTAATTTAACATGTCACATTTGATCATGTAATTTAACATGTCACATTTGATCATGTAATTTAACATGTCACATTTGATCATGTTTTTTTTACATGTAATTTAACATGTCACATTTGATCATGTAATTTAACATGTCACATTTGATCATGTAATTTAACATGTCACATTTGATCATGTTTTTTTACATGTAATTTAACATGTCACATTTGATCATGTTTTTTTACATGTAATTTAACATGTCACATTTGATCATGTAATTTAACATGTCACATTTGATCATGTAATTTAACATGTCACATTTGATCATGTTTTTTTTACATGTAATTTAACATGTCACATTTGATCATGTAATTTAACATGTCACATTTGATCATGTAATTTAACATGTCACATTTGATCATGTTTTTTTACATGTAATTTAACATGTCACATTTGATCATGTTTTTTTACATGTAATTTAACATGTCACATTTTATCATGTAATTTAACATGTCACATTTGATCATGTAATTTAACATGTCACATTTGATCATGTAATTTAACATGTCACATTTGATCATGTAATTTAACATGTCACATTTGATCATGTTTTTTTACATGTAATTTAACATGTCACATTTGATCATGTAATTTAACATGTCACATTTGATCATGTAATTTAACATGTCACATTTGATCATGTAATTTAACATGTCACATTTGATCATGTAATTTAACATGTCACATTTGATCATGTTTTTTTTATATGTAATTTAACATGTCACATTTGATCATGTAATTTAACATGTCACATTTGATCATGTAATTTAACATGTCACATTTGATCATGTTTTTTTTACATGTAATTTAACATGTCACATTTGATCATGTAATTTAACATGTCACATTTGATCATGTAATTTAACATGTCACATTTGATCATGTTTTTTTACATGTAATTTAACATGTCACATTTGATCATGTTTTTTTACATGTAATTTAACATGTCACATTTGATCATGTAATTTAACATGTCACATTTGATCATGTAATTTAACATGTCACATTTGATCATGTTTTTTTTACATGTAATTTAACATGTCACATTTGATCATGTAATTTAACATGTCACATTTGATCATGTAATTTAACATGTCACATTTGATCATGTTTTTTTACATGTAATTTAACATGTCACATTTGATCATGTTTTTTTACATGTAATTTAACATGTCACATTTGATCATGTAATTTAACATGTCACATTTGATCATGTAATTTAACATGTCACATTTGATCATGTAATTTAACATGTCACATTTGATCATGTAATTTAACATGTCACATTTGATCATGTAATTTAACATGTCACATTGGATCATGTAATTTAACATGTCACATTTGATCATGGTTTTTACATGTAATTTAACATGTCACATTTGATCATGTTTTTTACATGTCACATTTGATCATTTTTTTTTACATGTAATTTAACATGTCACATTTGATCATGTAATTTAACATGTCACATTTGATCATGTTTTTTTACATGTCACATTTGATCATGTTTTTTTACATGTAATTTAACATGTCACATTTGATCATGTAATTTAACATGTCACATTTGATCATGGTTTTTACATGTAATTTAACATGTCACATTTGATCATGTTTTTTACATGTAATTTAACATGTCACATTGGATCATGTAATTTAACATGTCACATTTGATCATGGTTTTTACATGTAATTTAACATGTCACATTTGATCATGTTTTTTACATGTCACATTTGATCATTTTTTTTTACATGTAATTTAACATGTCACATTTGATCATGTAATTTAACATGTCACATTTGATCATGTAATTTAACATGTCACATTTGATCATGTTTTTTTACATGTAATTTAACATGTCACATTTGATCATGGTTTTTTTACATGTAATTTAACATGTCACATTTGATCATGTAATTTAACATGTCACATTGGATCATGTAATTTAACATGTCACATTTGATCATGTAATTTAACATGTCACATTGGATCATGTAATTTAACATGTCACATTTGATCATGTAATTTAACATGTCACATTTGATCATGTAATTTAACATGTCACATTTGATCATGTTTTTTTACATGTAATTTAACATGTCACATTTGATCATGGTTTTTTTACATGTAATTTAACATGTCACATTTGATCATGTAATTTAACATGTCACATTGGATCATGTAATTTAACATGTCACATTTGATCATGTTTTTTTACATGTAATTTAACATGTCACATTTGATCATGTAATTTAACATGTCACATTGGATCATGTAATTTAACATGTCACATTTGATCATGTTTTTTTACATGTAATTTAACATGTCACATTTGATCATGTAATTTAACATGTCACATTTGATCATGTTTTTTTACATGTAACTTGACATGTCACATTTGATCATGTTTTTTTACATGTAATTTAACATGTCACATTTGATCATGGTTTTTTTACATGTAATTTAACATGTCACATTTGATCATGTAATTTAACATGTAATTTAACATGTCACATTTGATCATGTAATTTAACATGTCACATTTGATCATGTAATTTAACATGTCACATTTGATCATGTAATTTAACATGTCACATTTGATCATGTAATTTAACATGTCACATTTGATCATGTTTTTTACATGTAATTTAACATGTCACATTTGATCATGTAATTTAACATGTCACATTTGATCATGTTTTTTTACATGTAATTTAACATGTCACATTTGATCATGTTTTTTTTACATGTAATTTAACATGTCACATTTGATCATGTAATTTAACATGTCACATTTGATCATGTTTTTTTACATGTAATTTAACATGTCACATTTGATCATGTTTTTTTTACATGTAATTTAACATGTCACATTTGATCATGTAATTTAACATGTCACATTTGATCATGTTTTTTTTACATGTAATTTAACATGTCACATTTGATCATGTAATTTAACATGTCACATTTGATCATGTAATTTAACATGTAATTTAACATGTCACATTTGATCATGTTTTTTTACATGTAATTTAACATGTCACATTTGATCATGTTTTTTTACATGTAATTTAACATGTCACATTTGATCATGTTTTTTTACATGTAATTTAACATGTCACATTTGATCATGTTTTTTTACATGTAATTTAACATGTCACATTTGATCATGTTTTTTTACATGTAATTTAACATGTCACATTTGATCATGTTTTTTAACATGTAATTTAACATGTCACATTTGATCATGTTTTTTTACATGTAATTTAACATGTCACATTTGATCATGTAATTTAACATGTCACATTTGATCATGTAATTTAACATGTCACATTTGATCATGTAATTTAACATGTCACATTTGATCATGTAATTTAACATGTCACATTTGATCATGTAATTTAACATGTCACATTGACACAAATATGAAGAAGAAAAAAACAACTAAGACTGTTGGCCTCGCTGGAGAACATCAAGCTGGGACAGTTTCATAGGCTAGGCCTCGTCATAAAATCCTGTCATGTCTACAGGAATCTCACATGCCATTTCTCAAAGCCATTTCTAAACAACTAAAATCGTTTTTTTGTCTTCTCTCTCTCTCTCTCGGATAGACCCCAATTCTAAAATGTTTTGTATCAAACTATTTTTCACTTGTGTCACTGATATGTGTGGATAGCAATGTAAACAACACTCACCTCGGTTTTTCATGTGAATTAGAACCAGCTGTTGCCAGCGCCAGGGTCTACAGGGGGTAAATCGGAGTGTTTCTTTCTCTTTTACAATGTGTAAAGTCTACGTGAACCGCAACAGAGCCCTGTGTCAGGATGACGACTCCTACGTTCTGAGTAGTGTCAAAGAGAGACAGATCTTACAGAACTAGAGGTCGATGTCAAGAATAGCTTGTTTTTTTTTATTTCACAATGTGGCGTGAATACGCTTGTTCCTTCATTTCCATGAGTTCAGAAACACGGCCGTAAACTGGTGAATACGCTTGTTCCTTCATTTCCATGAGTTCAGAAACACGGCCGTAAACTGGTGAATACGCTTGTTCCTTCATTTCCATGAGTTCAGAAACACGGCCGTAAACTGGTGAATACGCTTGTTCCTTCATTTCCATGAGTTCAGAAACACGGCCGTAAACTGGTGAATACGCTTGTTCCTTCATTTCCATGAGTTCAGAAACACGGCCGTAAACTGGTGAATACGCTTGTTCCTTCATTTCCATGAGTTCAGAAACACGGCCGTAAACTGGTGAATACGCTTGTTCCTTCATTTCCATGAGTTCAGAAACACGGCCGTAAACTGGTGAATACGCTTGTTCCTTCATTTCCATGAGTTAAGAAACACGGCCGTAAACTGGTGAATACGCTTGTTCCTTCATTTCCATGAGTTCAGAAACACGGCCGTAAACTGGTGAATACGCTTGTTCCTTCATTTCCATGAGTTCAGAAACACGGCCGTAAACTGGTTGTTCCTTCATTTCCATGAGTTCAGAAACACGGCCGTAAACTGTTACGCTTCCTTCATTTCCATGAGTTCAGAAACACGGCCGTAAACTGGTGAATACGCTTGTTCCTTCATTTCCATGAGTTCAGAAACACGGCCGTAAACTGGTGAATACGCTTGTTCCTTCATTTCCATGAGTTCAGAAACACGGCCGTAAACTGGTGAATACGCTTGTTCCTTCATTTCCATGAGTTCAGAAACACGGCCGTAAACTGGTGAATACGCTTGTTCCTTCATTTCCATGAGTTCAGAAACACGGCCGTAAACTGGTGAATACGCTTGTTCCTTCATTTCCATGAGTTCAGAAACACGGCCGTAAACTGGTGAATACGCTTGTTCCTTCATTTCCATGAGTTCAGAAACACGGCCGTAAACTGGTGAATACGCTTGTTCCTTCATTTCCATGAGTTCAGAAACACGGCCGTAAACTGGTGAATACGCTTGTTCCTTCATTTCCATGAGTTCAGAAACACGGCCGTAAACTGGTGAATACGCTTGTTCCTTCATTTCCATGAGTTCAGAAACAAGGCCGTAAACTGGTGTGTGGTTATTTACTGCAGGGCAAGATGTTGACTTTGTTTCTCTGTGAAAATACGTTTTGAATTGAAATGGCTATAAGCGGTTTGGGCAACAAATGTTGATCCTTGACAGTTCAAGGGAGAATTCATCAAGCACATCATAGATCAAAAGTTTCTTCTCAGATGATCATTTTTTAAAATTTGATTTTAAATCAAATGAATTTCAAATCACAGTGAACTGTAGTACCAGATTCATTTGAAGGATCCTGTGGAATGACTCAGACATCGCTAACTCTCTCACTGTTGGCTTCCTGCTCCAGATTTCTGTTTATCGTCGATAGGGTAATGTAATCTACTGCCCTGCTGTGACAGCTGACACGCTATCCGCAGCAACATCAATTCCACTCAAATCACCTAGTCAGGGCTTTTAGTTGTGATTCCCGAGAAACCCAGTGGCCCTGCCATTCCAACACATAATATATTAGACTTATTCATAATGACTGCCGGAGAAATTATTGATAAAGTCTAGGATGGAGCTTTTGGACAATGCGTATGCCGTGCATATGTTTGGCTCCCTTACAGCACGAGGTGAGGGGCGACTTCATATGATTTGAGCGGAAACACACGACAGAGTACCCCAGTAAACAGCCAACACATTGATGGAAACCAAGAGGCTGATTAAGTGGGAGAGAAATGAAATAAATGTAATGCAATAAAATAACTCCCAACAGAAATCTAATTTAAAAACGACTACAGCATTGCTGGAAAACCAACAGACCTGAACACCAAGAACCTGGGGCTAGAGATATTAATCTCCATTTGTGTATTTGATATACAGCAACAGACCTCAGTGAGTGAAATAAAAGGAAGTTGTCAAACAAAGTCAGACGATCTGTCCTCATTTCCTGCCCTGGGTGGTAAAAACAGTAAACGGTATGGGAGGAGGGACAACACCCAAAATGGCCACCTCTGGGTGTTCTAACTCTGGCCACCTCTATTGAATTACTGATCCATTTATGAGTTTGAGAGTGGTTACATTTCTCCCTTAGCTTTCTAGGAAACCATGTGGTTAGGCTGCTGTTTTGTTTCTTGATTTCTCTTTTTTTTAATTAAGGTGCCGGCCTTTAAATGTGTCTCAAATGTTTTAACAGCACAACAATTTCTCTCCTGTTACTGACAGTTGTGAGCAGGAGTTGTTGATGTGTGTTCTGGGTAGGTTGGTGAGCAGGAGTTGTTGATGTGTGTTCTGGGTAGGTTGGTGAGCAGGAGTTGTTGATGTGTGTTCTGGGTAGGTTGGTGAGCAGGAGTTGTTGATGTGTGTTCTGGGTAGGTTGGTGAGCAGGAGTTGTTGATGTGTGTTCTGGGTAGGTTGGTGAGCAGGTGTTGTTGATGTGTGTTCTGGGTAGGTTGGTGAGCAGGTGTTGTTGATGTGTGTTCTGGGTAGGTTGGTGAGCAGGTGTTGTTGATGTGTGTTCTGGGTAGGTTGGTGAGCAGGAGTTGTTGATGTGTGTTCTGGGTAGGTTGGTGAGCAGGAGTTGTTGATGTGTGTTCTGGGTAGGTTGGTGAGCAGGTGTTGTTGATGTGTGTTCTGGGTAGGTTGGTGAGCAGGAGTTGTTGATGTGTGTTCTGGGTAGGTTGGTGAGCAGGAGTTGTTGATGTGTGTTCTGGGTAGGTTGGTGAGCAGGAGTTGTTGATGTGTGTTCTGGGTAGGTTGGTGAGCAGGAGTTGTTGATGTGTGTTCTGGGTAGGTTGGTGAGCAGGTGTTGTTGATGTGTGTTCTGGGTAGGCTGGTGAGCAGGAGTTGTTGATGTGTGTTCTGGGTAGGTTGGTGAGCAGGTGTTGTTGATGTGTGTTCTGGGTAGGCTGGTGAGCAGGAGTTGTTGATGTTTGTTCTGGGTAGGTTGGTGAGCAGGAGTTGTTGATGTGTGTTCTGGGTAGGTTGGTGAGCAGGAGTTGTTGATGTGTGTTCTGGGTAGGTTGGTGAGCAGGTGTTGTTGATGTGTGTTCTGGGTAGGTTGGTGAGCAGGAGTTGTTGATGTGTGTTCTGGGTAGGTTGGTGAGCAGGAGTTGTTGATGTTTGTTCTGGGTAGGTTGGTGAGCAGGAGTTGTTGATGTTTGTTCTGGGTAGGTTGGTGAGCAGGAGTTGTTGATGTGTGTTCTGGGTAGGTTGGTGAGCAGGTGTTGTTGATGTGTGTTCTGGGTAGGTTGGTGAGCAGGAGTTGTTGATGTTTGTTCTGGGTAGGTTGGTGAGCAGGAGTTGTTGATGTGTGTTCTGGGTAGGTTGGTGAGCAGGAGTTGTTGATGTGTGTTCTGGGTAGGTTGGTGAGCAGGTGTTGTTGATGTTTGTTCTGGGTAGGTTGGTGAGCAGGTGTTGTTGATGTGTGTTCTGGGTAGGTTGGTGAGCAGGAGTTGTTGATGTGTGTTCTGGGTAGGTTGGTGAGCAGGTGTTGTTGATGTGTGTTCTGGGTAGGTTGGTGAGCAGGTGTTGTTGATGTGTGTTCTGGGTAGGTTGGTGAGCAGGAGTTGTTGATGTGTGTTCTGGGTAGGTTGGTGAGCAGGTGTTGTTGATGTGTGTTCTGGGTAGGTTGGTGAGCAGGAGTTGTTGATGTGTGTTCTGGGTAGGTTGGTGAGCAGGAGTTGTTGATGTGTGTTCTGGGTAGGTTGGTGAGCAGGAGTTGTTGATGTGTGTTCTGGGTAGGTTGGTGAGCAGGAGTTGTTGATGTGTGTTCTGGGTAGGTTGGTGAGCAGGTGTTGTTGATGTGTGTTCTGGGTAGGTTGGTGAGCAGGTGTTGTTGATGTGTGTTCTGGGTAGGCTGGTGAGCAGGAGTTGTTGATGTGTGTTCTGGGTAGGTTGGTGAGCAGGAGTTGTTGATGTGTGTTCTGGGTAGGTTGGTGAGCAGGTGTTGTTGATGTGTGTTCTGGGTAGGTTGGTGAGCAGGAGTTGTTGATGTGTGTTCTGGGTAGGTTGGTGAGCAGGAGTTGTTGATGTGTGTTCTGGGTAGGTTGGTGAGCAGGAGTTGTTGATGTGTGTTCTGGGTAGGTTGGTGAGCAGGTGTTGTTGATGTGTGTTCTGGGTAGGTTGGTGAGCAGGAGTTGTTGATGTGTGTTCTGGGTAGGTTGGTGAGCAGGTGTTGTTGATGTGTGTTCTGGGTAGGTTGGTGAGCAGGAGTTGTTGATGTGTGTTCTGGGTAGGTTGGTGAGCAGGTGTTGTTGATGTGTGTTCTGGGTAGGTTGGTGAGCAGGAGTTGTTGATGTGTGTTCTGGGTAGGTTGGTGAGCAGGAGTTGTTGATGTGTGTTCTGGGTAGGTTGGTGAGCAGGTGTTGTTGATGTGTGTTCTGGGTAGGTTGGTGAGCAGGAGTTGTTGATGTGTGTTCTGGGTAGGTTGGTGAGCAGGAGTTGTTGATGTGTGTTCTGGGTAGGTTGGTGAGCAGGTGTCGTTGATGTGTGTTCTGGGTAGGTTGGTGAGCAGGAGTTGTTGATGTGTGTTCTGGGTAGGTTGGTGAGCAGGTGTTGTTGATGTGTGTTCTGGGTAGGTTGGTGAGCAGGAGTTGTTGATGTGTGTTCTGGGTAGGTTGGTGAGCAGGTGTCGTTGATGTGTGTTCTGGGTAGGTTGGTGAGCAGGTGTCGTTGATGTGTGTTCTGGGTAGGTTGGTGAGCAGGAGTTGTTGATGTGTGTTCTGGGTAGGTTGGTGAGCAGGTGTTGTTGATGTGTGTTCTGGGTAGGTTGGTGAGCAGGAGTTGTTGATGTGTGTTCTGGGTAGGTTGGTGAGCAGGAGTTGTTGATGTGTGTTCTGGGTAGGTTGGTGAGCAGGAGTTGTTGATGTGTGTTCTGGGTAGGTTGGTGAGCAGGAGTTGTTGATGTGTGTTCTGGGTAGGTTGGTGAGCAGGAGTTGTTGATGTGTGTTCTGGGTAGGTTGGTGAGCAGGAGTTGTTGATGTGTGTTCTGGGTAGGTTGGTGAGCAGGTGTTGTTGATGTGTGTTCTGGGTAGGTTGGTGAGCAGGAGTTGTTGATGTGTGTTCTGGGTAGGTTGGTGAGCAGGAGTTGTTGATGTGTGTTCTGGGTAGGTTGGTGAGCAGGAGTTGTTGATGTGTGTTCTGGGTAGGTTGGTGAGCAGGAGTTGTTGATGTGTGTTCTGGGTAGGTTGGTGAGCAGGTGTTGTTGATGTGTGTTCTGGGTAGGTTGGTGAGCAGGAGTTGTTGATGTGTGTTCTGGGTAGGTTGGTGAGCAGGAGTTGTTGATGTGTGTTCTGGGTAGGTTGGTGAGCAGGAGTTGTTGATGTGTGTTCTGGGTAGGTTGGTGAGCAGGTGTTGTTGATGTGTGTTCTGGGTAGGTTGGTGAGCAGGAGTTGTCGATGTGTGTTCTGGGTAGGTTGGTGAGCAGGAGTTGTCGATGTGTGTTCTGGGTAGGTTGGTGAGCAGGTGTTGTTGATGTGTGTTCTGGGTAGGTTGGTGAGCAGGAGTTGTCGATGTGTGTTCTGGGTAGGTTGGTGAGCAGGAGTTGTCGATGTGTGTTCTGGGTAGGTTGGTGAAAGTTCAGGGGGTCCAATATACATGTAGGAGGTCAGAAGCAGGAATGGAGTGTGATTCTGGAGTTGTAATGTACAGAGAGCTATGCTTTTTGTTTTGTTTTTGTGTGTGACTCCCCCCACCCACAATCATTTTAACTCCTTCAAATCAATAACAGGCCAAGATGGCTGATGTTGGAAGCCGTGGGGCCAGTCTTTCTTTGGGGTGGGAAGTGACATGTGCAGGCTCTGTCGGGTCATTTCCTGTGGTCGCAGAAATACAAGGTAACATTATTCCAGCTTGCAACCACACAGTCGTACGATTAAACGGCTTGTACAGAGTTATTTCCTCCCACCTAAACAGTACTCTGTAACAGAAAACACAGCAGCGTCTAATCCATCTCCTCTTGAAGTGATTCAGCAGAAAAATGCTCCTCTTGTGATGCTGTCTCCCAAATGTGTTTTCTCACTAATGAGAAGGAAATATTTGCTATATGTTGGTTTCTTCTGGGGTTTTTAAAATTACTTCATTTCCCTCCCAAATTGTTCTAAAAGAAAAAAAAAACATGTTTTTTCTCAAGGAATATTTACTTAGTCTAACCACAACCACAAGTTAAAAAAAAAACGGAATGTTTCTGTTTCAGTTCTATATACTTTACTTTACTGACTTTATTGTCCCCATGGGGACATTTTGTTGCAGTGCCATGTACACGTTTAAAGTGGCGTTTAAATACATAAACAAAATTGACAATGCAACTTTCACAACAGCGAACATACCAATAAAAAGAGACTAGCCTGCTGACCTCACTTTGTCGATAGAAACATTAAACCGAGGGATTTAGGAGGGATATCACACCTGGCACAAATTATTGTCTAGTTCTGTTTTTCCTGCCGGGAGGTGCCCTGTATACCCACACCCAGAGGGGAGTAGTTCGAAGTCTGGGTACAGGGGGGTGGCTTGGGTCTAAAATGATTTTGTGAGCCTTTTGCTGAGGGCCCTGACCTTAAAGATCTCATCCAGGCCTGTCTGTTTGACTCCTAGTACCTTGGGGCGGGCCCTGACCTTAAAGATCTCCTCCAGGCCTGTCTGTTTGACTCCAAGTACCTTGGGGAAGGCCCTGACCTTAAAGATCTCATCCAGGCCTGTCTGTTTGACTCCTAGTACCTTGTGGAGGGCCCTGACCTTAAAGATCTCATCCAGGCCTGTCTGTTTGGCTCCAAGTACCTTGGGGAGGGCCCTGACCTTAAAGATCTCATCCAGGCCTGTCTGTTTGACTCCAAGTACCTTGAGGAGGGCCATGACCTTAAAGATCTCATTCAGGGCCTGTCTGTTTGACTCCAAGTACCTTGCTGTGGTGATAATCCTTCTCAACATATTTGTCTGGCTGATAGTGGCATTGCCAAACCAACAAACAATACAAAAAGTTAACATACTCTCACTGAAAGATTTGTAAAACAGAGTCAGTACAGTACAATTAACATTAACCTCTTCGAGATAGGGGGCGCTCTTTTAATTTTTGGATAAAAAACGTTCCCGGTTTAAACAAGATATTTTGTCATGAAAAGAGGCTCGACTATGCATGGAATTGACAGCCTTGGAAAGACAAAACTCTGATGTTTCCAACACTGCAAAGATATTATCTGTGAGTGCCCCAGAACTAATGCTACAGGCGAAACCAAGATGAAGTTTCATACAGGAAATGCCCCAGATTCTGAAGGCGCTGTGTTCCAATGTCTCCTTATATGGCTGTGAATGCGCCAGGAATGAGCCTGCGCTCTCTGTCATTTCCCCCCATTGTCTGCAGCATTGTGACGTGTTTGTAGGCATATCATTGGAAGATTGACCATAAGAGACTACATTTACCTGGTGTCCCGCCCGGTGTCCTGTGTTGAAATTATTGCGTAATCTGTAGGTCCATGTGCGTTCCATTTCTTCAGAAGAGAAAGTCAACTGCCACGATGGATTTTATCGTCGATAGATATGTGAAAAAGACCTTGAGGATTGATTCTAAACATCGGTTTGCCATGTTTCTGTCGATATTATGGAGTTAATTTGGAAAAAAGTTTGTGTTTTAATTACTTATTTTTATTTTTTTTTCCTTACCCAAACGTGATGAACAAAACGGAGCGATTAGTCGACACAAATAATATTTTTTGTAAAAACGGAACATTTGCTATCTAACAGAGTCTCCTCATTGAAAACATCTGAAGTTCTTCAAAGGTAAATGATTTTATTTGAATTCTTTTCTGGTTTTTGTGGAAAATGTTGCATGGTGAAAGAGGCATAATACTATGCGAGGCTATCAATACTGTTACACAAATGCTTGTTTAGCTATGGTTCAAAAGCATATTTTGAAAATCTGAGATGACAGTGTTGTTAACAAAAGGCTAAGCTTGAGAGCAAATAGATTAATTTCATTTCATTTGCGATTTTCATGAATAGTTAACGTTGTGTTATGCTAATGAGCTTGCGGATAGATTTACACAATCCGGGATACAGGTTTTCTTTCGTAGCTAAACGTGACGCAGAAAACTGAGCGATTTGTCCTAAACAAATAATCTTTCAGGAAAAACGGAACATTTGCTATCTGAGAGTCTCCTCATTGAAAACATCTGAAGTTCTTCAAAGGTAAATTATTTTATTTGAATGCTTTTCTGGTTTTTGTGGAAAATGTTGCCTGCTGAATGCTAACGCTAAATGCTACGCTAAATGCTACACTAGCAATCAATACTGTTACACAAATGCTTGTTTTGCAATGGTTGAGAAGCATATTTTGAAAATCTGAGATGACAGTGTTGTTAACAAAAGGCTAAGCTTGAGAGCAAATAGATTAATTTCATTTCATTTGCGATTTTCATGAATAGTTAACGTTGCGTTATGGTGATGAGCTTGAGGCTGTAGTCACGATACCGGATCCGGGATGGCTCGACGCAATAAGTTAAAAAATCCCAGCTGTTTGAGAAAGTACAGTCTCTGTTAGCTATTTTTGCAGATCAGGTCTGTACATTTACTCCACTGAAGCTTATTGCCCAAGAGCACACGCAGGTATTTGTATTCCTCTACAATATCTATGTTCTGACCTCTGATAGATGTTGCAGAGGTAGGTGTTGTACACTTCCTGAGGTCTATGCACATCTCTTTGGTCTGGTTGGTGTTGAGGACCAAGTGTGATTCCTCACACCACTCCACAAAGTCATCTAGGACCGGGCCATGATGTTCCTCACACCACTCTACAAAGCCATCTAGGACCGGGCCATGATGTTCCTCACACCACTCTGCAAAGTCATCTAGGACCGGGCCATGATGTTCCTCACACCACTCTGCAAAGTCATCTAGGACCGGGCCATGATGTTCCTCACACCACTCTACAAAGTCACCTAGGACCGGGCCATAATGTTCCTCACACCACTCTGCAAAGTCATCTAGGACCGGGCCATGATGTTCCTCACACCACTCTACAAAGTCACCTAGGACCGGACCATGATGTTCCTCACACCACTCTACAAAGTCATCTAGGACCGGGCCATGATGTTCCTCACACCACTCTACAAAGTCATCTAGGACCCTGGGCCATGATGTTCCTCACACCACTCTACAAAGTCATCTAGGACCGGGCCATGATGTTCCTCACACCTCTCTACAAAGTCATCTAGGACCCTGGGCCATGATGTTCCTCACACCACTCTACAAAGTCATCTAGGACCGGGCCATGATGTTCCTCACACCGCTCTACAAAGTCATCTAGGACCCTGGGCCATGGTGTTCCTCACACCACTCTACAAAGTCATCTAGGACCGGGCCATGATGTTCCTCACACCACTCTACAAAGTCATCTAGGACCCCGGGCCATGATGTTCCTCACACCACTCTACAAAGTCATCTAGGACCCCGGGCCATGATGTTCCTCACACCACTCTACAAAGTCATCTAGGACCCTGGGCCATGATGTTCCTCACACCACTCTACAAAGTCATCTAGGACCGGGCCATGATGTTCCTCACACCACTCTACAAAGTCATCTAGGACCCTGGGCCATGATGTTCCTCACACCACTCTACAAAGTCATCTAGGACCGGGCCATGATGTTCCTCACACCGCTCTACAAAGTCATCTAGGACCCTGGGCCATGGTGTTCCTCACACCACTCTACAAAGTCATCTAGGACCGGGCCATGATGTTCCTCACACCACTCTACAAAGTCATCTAGGACCCCGGGCCATGGTGTTCCTCACACCACTCTACAAAGTCATCTAGGACCCCGGGCCATGATGTTCCTCACACCACTCTACAAAGTCATCTAGGACCCCGGGCCATGGTGTTCCTCACACCACTCTACAAAGTCATCTAGGACCGGGCCATGATGTTCCTCACACCACTCTACAAAGTCATCTAGGACCCCGGGCCATGGTGTTCCTCACACCACTCTACAAAGTCATCTAGGACCCTGGGCCATGGTGTTCCTCACACCACTCTACAAAGTCATCTAGGACCGGACCATGATGTTCCTCACACCACTCTACAAAGTCATCTAGGACAGGGGCCATGGTGTTCCTCACACCACTCTACAAAGTCATCTAGGACCCTGGGCCATGGTGTTCCTCACACCACTCTACAAAGTCATCTAGGACCGGGCCATGATGTTCCTCACACCGCTCTACAAAGTCATCTAGGACCGGGCCATGATGTTCCTCACACCGCTCTACAGAGTCATCTTGGACCCCGGGCCATGATGTTCCTCACACCGCTCTACAAAGTCATCTAGGACCGGGCCATGATGTTCCTCACACCGCTCTACAAAGTCATCTAGGACCCTGGGCCATGATGTTCCTCACACCACTCTACAAAGTCATCTAGGACCGGGCCATGATGTTCCTCACACCACTCTACAAAGTAATCTAGGACCGGGCCATGATGTTCCTCACACCGCTCTACAAAGTCATCTAGGACCCTGGGCCATGGTGTTCCTCACACCACTCTACAAAGTCATCTAGGACCCCGGGCCATGGTGTTCCTCACACCACTCTACAAAGTCATCTAGGACCGGGCCATGATGTTCCTCACACCACTCTACAAAGTCATCTAGGACCCTGGGCCATGATGTTCCTCACACCACTCTACAAAGTCATCTAGGACCGGGCCATGATGTTCCTCACACCACTCTACAAAGTCATCTAGGACCCTGGGCCATGATGTTCCTCACACCACTCTACAAAGTAATCTAGGACCGGGCCATGATGTTCCTCACACCGCTCTACAAAGTCATCTAGGACCCTGGGCCATGGTGTTCCTCACACCACTCTACAAAGTCATCTAGGACCCCGGGCCATGGTGTTCCTCACACCACTCTACAAAGTCATCTAGGACCGGGCCATGATGTTCCTCACACCACTCTACAAAGTCATCTAGGACCCTGGGCCATGATGTTCCTCACACCACTCTACAAAGTCATCTAGGACCGGGCCATGATGTTCCTCACACCACTCTACAAAGTCATCTAGGACCCCGGGCCATGATGTTCCTCACACCACTCTACAAAGTCATCTAGGACCGGGCCATGATGTTCCTCACACCACTCTACAAAGTCATCTAGGACCGGGCCATGATGTTCCTCACACCACTCTACAAAGTCATCTAGGACCGGGCCATGATGTTCCTCACACCACTCTACAAAGTCATCTAGGACCGGGCCATGATGTTCCTCACACCACTCTACAAAGTCATCTAGGACCGGGCCATGATGTTCCTCACACCACTCTACAAAGTCATCTAGGACCCCGGGCCATGATGTTCCTCACACCACTCTACAAAGTCATCTAGGACCGGGCCATGATGTTCCTCACACCACTCTACAAAGTCATCTAGGACCGGGCCATGATGTTCCTCACACCACTCTACAAAGTCATCTAGGACCGGGTCATGATGTTCCTCACACCACTCTACAAAGTCATCTAGGACCCCGGGCCATGATGTTCCTCACACCACTCTACAAAGTCATCTAGGACCGGGCCATGATGTTCCTCACACCACTCTACAAAGTCATCTAGGACCGGGCCATGATGTTCCTCACACCACTCTACAAAGTCATCTAGGACCGGGCCATGATGTTCCTCACACCACTCTACAAAGTCATCTAGGACCGGGCCATGATGTTCCTCACACCACTCTACAAAGTCATCTAGGACCCCGGGCCATGATGTTCCTCACACCACTCTACAAAGTCATCTAGGACCGGGGCCATGATGTTCCTCACACCACTCTACAAAGTCATCTAGGACCGGGCCATGATGTTCCTCACACCACTCTACAAAGTCATCTAGGACCGGGGCCATGATGTTCCTCACACCACTCTACAAAGTCATCTAGGACCGGGGCCATGATGTTCCTCACACCACTCTACAAAGTCATCTAGGACCGGGGCCATGATGTTCCTCACACCACTCTGCAAAGTCATCTAGGACCGGGCCATGATGTTCCTCGCACCACTCTACAAAGTCATCTAGGACCCCGGGCCATGATGTTCCTCACACCACTCTACAAAGTCATCTAGGACCGGGGCCATGATGTTCCTCACACCACTCTACAAAGTCATCTAGGACCCCGGGCCATGATGTTCCTCACACCACTCTACAAAGTCATCTAGGACCGGGGCCATGATGTTCCTCACACCACTCTACAAAGTCATCTAGGACCGGGGCCATGATGTTCCTCACACCACTCTGCAAAGTCATCTAGGACCGGGCCATGATGTTCCTCGCACCACTCTACAAAGTCATCTAGGACCCCGGGCCATGATGTTCCTCACACCACTCTACAAAGTCATCTAGGACCGGGGCCATGATGTTCCTCACACCACTCTACAAAGTCATCTAGGACCCCGGGCCATGATGTTCCTCACACCACTCTACAAAGTCATCTAGGACCGGGCCATGATGTTCCTCACACCACTCTACAAAGTCATCTAGGACCGGGCCATGATGTTCCTCACACCACTCTACAAAGTCATCTAGGACCGGGGCCATGATGTTCCTCACACCACTCTACAAAGTCATCTAGGACCGGGGCCATGATGTTCCTCACACCACTCTACAAAGTCATCTAGGACAGGGGCCATGATGTTCCTCACACCACTCTACAAAGTCATCTAGGACCCTGGGCCATGGTGTTCCTCACACCACTCTACAAAGTCATCTAGGACCGGGCCATGATGTTCCTCACACCGCTCTACAAAGTCATCTAGGACCGGGCCATGATGTTCCTCACACCGCTCTACAAAGTCATCTAGGACCGGGCCATGATGTTCCTCACACCACTCTACAAAGTCATCTAGGACCGGGGCCATGATGTTCCTCACACCACTCTACAAAGTCATCTAGGACCGGGCCATGATGTTCCTCGTCATCATGCAACAGGCTGATCAAGGCAGTGTCATCAGCGAACTTAACGACGTGTCTGTCAGTATGGGAACTAGTACAACTATTAGTGTACAAGATGTACAGAAGTGGAGACAAAACACATCTCTGAGAAGAGCCTGTGTTGGTATTGCGTCCGACACGTGGGGACCAATTTTGACCCGTTGTAACCGTTGGCTCAGGAACTTCAACAGCCACAAAACCCCCCCAGGAGATGTCCCGAACAGCATTATTTTAAAAACACAGTCGATTGATTTTGATTTATTTACTTCCCCAGGAGAAGTCCCAAACAGTCGATTCATTTTTATTTCTTTTTTTGCTTTTGTGTTTGATGTGTGTGTGCATGACAGTGTTTGTCTACGTACGTGTGGGACCAATTCACTACCCCCATTTATATTTGTAAATACAGTCATTCTTGACATAGCTGGATGTATTGTGTACATAGCAACGCATTACTATCGTATTACTAGTTCACTAGTTATTTAGGCATTTATTATTGCATTTTTTATTAATAAAATGTGATTGTGTGTGTGTGTGTATGTGTGTGTGTGTGACTGTGTGTGTATGTGTCTGACTGTGTGCGTGTGTCCATGTGTGTGTTTGTGTGTGTGTGTGTGTGTGTGTGAGTGAGTGTGTGTGTGTGCGTTTTGAGTGTGTATGTGTGTGTGTGAGTGTGTGTGTGTGTGTGACTGTGTGTGTGTGTGCATTTTTGAGTGTGTATGTGTGTGTGTGAGTGTGTGTGTGTGACTGTGTGTGTGTGCATTTTTGAGTGTGTATGTGTGTGTGTGTATGTGAGTGTATGTGTGTGCGTGTTTGTGTGCGGTGGATCAGAGAATCACCAGCAGCAAGAGTGACATCATTGATGTATACAGAGAAGAGAGTCGGCCCAAGAATTGAACCCTGTGGCACCCCCATAGAGACTGCCAGAGGCCCGGACAACAGGCCCTCCGATTTGACACACTGAACTCTATCAGAGAAGTAGTTGGTTAACCAGGCGAGGCAATCATTTGAGAAACCAAGGCTGTCGAGTCTGCCGATGAGGATGTGGTGATTGACAGAGTCGAAGGCCTTGGCCAGGTCAATGAATTGGGCAGATCAATGAATCCGGCTGCACAGTATTGTTTCTTATCGAAGGCGGTTAGATATTGTTTAGGACCTTGAGCGTGGCTGAGGTGCACTCATGACCAGTTCTGAAACCAGTTTGCATAGCGGAGAAGGTACAGTGGGATTCGAAATGGTCGGTGATCTGTTTGTTAACTTGTCTTTCGAAGACCTTAGAAAGGCAGGGTAGGATAGATATGGGTCTGTTGCAGTTTGGGTCTAGAGTTTCCCCCCCTTTAAAGAGGGGGATGACCGCAGCTGCTTTCCAATCTTTGGGAATCTCAGACGACATAAAAGAGAGGTTGAACAGGCTAGTAATAGGGGTTGCGACAATTTTGGCAGATCATTTTAGAAAGAGAGGGTCCAGAATGTCTAGCCCGGCTGATTCGTAGGAGTCCAGATTTTGCAGCTTTTTCAGAACATCAGCTGACTGGATTTGAGAGAAGGAGAAATGAAATGAGAAATGGGGAAGGCTTGAGCGAGTTGCTGTGGGGGGTACAGTGCTGTTGACCGGGGTAGAGGTAGCCAGGTGGGAAGCATGGCCAGCCGTAGAAAAATGCTTATTGAAATTCTCAATTATAGTGGATTTATCGCGGTGACAGTGTTTCCTATCCTCAGTGCAGTGGGTAGCTGGGAGGAGGTGTTCTTATTCTCCATGGACTTTACAGTGTCCCGGAACTTTTCTGAGTTTGTGTTTCAGGAAGCAAATGTATGCTTGAAAAAGCTAGCCTTGGCTTTTCTAACTGCCTGTGTACATTGGTTTCTAACTTCCCTGAAAAATTACATATCACGGGGGCTGTTCGATGCTAATGCAGAACGCCATAGGATATTTTTGTGTTGGTTAACGGCAGTCAGGTCTGGAGAGAACCAAGGGCTATATCTGTTCCTGGTTCTAAATTTCTTGAATGGGGCATGCTTATTTAAGATAGTGAGGAAGGCATTTTTTTTAAATTAACCAGGGATCCTCTACTAACGGGATGAGGTTAACGTGTGTGTGTGTGTGTGTGTGTGTGTGTGTGTGTGTGTGTGTGTGTGTGTGTGTGTGTGTGTGTGTGTGTGTGTGTGTCTGTGTGACTGTGTGTGTCTGTGTGACTGTGTGTGTGCGCATTTTTGAGTGTGTATTCTTGTGTGTGTGTGTGTGCGTGCGTGCGTGCGTGCGTGCGTGCGTGCGTGCGTGCGTGCGTGTGTGTGTGTGTGTGTGTGTGTGTGTGTGTGTGTGCGTGCGTGCGTGCGTGCGTGCGTGCGTGCGTGCGTGCGTGTGTGTGTGTCTGTGTGACTGTGTGTCTGTGTGCGCGTGCGTGTGCATGTGTGTGTGTATATTTGTATGTGCGTTTGCTTGTGTAGTTATAGGTGTAATTGTAGGTGTGTGCATGTGTTTGTCACAGAGCGCTTGAGCAAAAGGCTAGCTTAGGTTTTGTGGAGAAATAATTGGCCCCTGGAGTCCCAATGAGTGGCTGGTCGATGTGAGTTAAGGGTCAAGGCTGACCAATGCCAGCTAGGCCCTAAGTGCTTCTATTATTGATGGGCTACTTAAAGCAGAACTCTTAGCCTGAATTCTTCACCAGCCAGTGACAAGCTTTTCCTGCAATTATAATGTTAAGTAAAGTCAGAACAAATTTCTCGAACCACGAAACAATATGACATTTCTTTTTGGTTGCTTTTTATTTTTTTATTGCCCCGTAATCCTCAGTAATACATGACCTCAACTCTTACCTATCATGTTTGAGGAAATTTACGTGTGATGAAGGTGAGTGAAACGCCTTTTCATCACAGACGTAGTATTCCCTGGAGTGTATATATTCACATAGTATTCCCTGTAGTGTATATATTCACAGACATAGTATTCCCTGGAGTGTATATATTCACATAGTATTCCCTGGAGTGTATATATTCACAGACGTAGTATTCCCTGGAGTGTATATATTCACAGACGTAGTATTCCCTGGAGTGTATATATTCACATAGTATTCCCTGTAGTGTATATATTCACATAGTATTCCCTGGAGTGTATATATTCACAGACGTAGTATTCCCTGGAGTGTATATATTCACAGACGTAGTATTCCCTGGAGTGTATATATTCACAGACATGTTTATGTTACTCCAGAGGAATTATATTATCACCCTAAAACTTATTTGTCCTTATCAGTGTTCCAGGCACCTTGAGTCTTTGATTATTTTGGACACCAATGGTTTAACATATTTTGCTACGTGCACCAAATATCGTGTCTAACTTGTGGAGCGTAGATCCCAAGGGCCTAACTCCAACGTGATATATATATTTTTATGTTTACACTTCTTCATAATACATTCAGGTGCATAGTTCCAAAATGTCAGAGCAGTTTATTATGTTGCCAATGTGGCGCTCAGCAAAGATGCATCTTCCCAAAGACATAATGTGATTTACACTATCGATCCGTATGCCTGATTTAAAATATTTCATTTTTAAACGAGCTAATTGCCAAGAGAGAAATCGTGTTTTAAGCCCAAAGTTAATTTGACTTTGTGACGCCAGAGATAATGCATGGGAACGTACGAAACATTTACATTTTTAAAATGTACCTAACTCTCTCTCTCTATTTATAGATCTTTGACGTCAAAGAAACCGGAGGGAGGACTAAGGTGTAAATTACTGTATACAGTATATGAATTAGCCTGTGGTGTCATAACGAGGTGTAAAATATAAAACAGGTACTGGCTGCGTGGGAATGTGTACCAAATGTGAGAGTCTTATGTTTTTTTCTAGCCAGGGTAATGAAGGGAGGGTTGAGTTTGAGTAAATTGGCATTCGTGGGTCTTGTTCCCTGTGACTGGGCCGAGGTCTCGACAATGAGCTCTGCTTCTTTCTCGGACCGGGCTGGGAGAAGGGCCCGCTGTTAGCCTTTCCATGGCCTGGAGCGTCTTCATTAACAATTAATCTACTGTAGAGCAGTGAGGGAACAGCAGTCACAGCTGTTACCATGGCGCCCCGCTCTCTTTCCTTCACACTCTCTCACACACTCTCTCTCTCTCTCTCTCTCTCTCTCTCTCTCTCTCTCTCTCTCTCTCTCTCTCTCTCTCTCTCTCTCTCTCTCTCTCTCTTTCTTTCTCTCTCTTTCCTTCTCTCTCTCTCTTTCCTTCTCTTTCTTTCTCTCTCTTTCCTTCTCTCTCTCTCTTTCCTTCTCTTTCCTTCTCTCTCTCTCTCTCTCTCTCTCTCTCTCTCTCTCTCTCTCCCTCTCTCTCTCTCTCTCTCTCGTTCCTTCTCTCTCTCTCTTTCCTTCTCTCTCTCTTTCCCTCTCTCTCTCTTTGTTTCCAAACAACACCCACTTATGTGCCTTGCTAATTAAATCTTAATAAAATACATTGGTTATGCATAATTTATACTCTAAGCCCACGGTTACTGGTGTTAGACAAATATACAAAGTCCATACTAAATGAAAGAGCACTTGGATTCAGAAGAAGGGTGTGGAGCTTTAGCAAGGTTTGAAAGTAAAATTGGACCCTAAACATTTTGTGGGCTCATGCGTTCCAAACCAAACAAACACGGCTGAGCTTCACTTGTAAAGGGATTTGCCGAGCATTGTGTGTGACTGATCTTTCCCCCTTTGGACTGATGTGGTGAAGAGCAATAGGTATGTGTAAATATAGCACGTTTAACATTTTATGTTGGAGGTATATACAGTATAATACCGTTGTTCTAGGTTTGTCATTAACCCCCCCATTTTGACTCCGTTGATGAGGAAGTTACCGTTCGTTCTGTGACCTGACAAACTACAAAATCACAATTAGCAAGAAATATGTTTCCTGGGTGTGATTTCTTTGTACAAAATAGCAACTCCTGAGTCAAAAAAACAAACAATGTTTGTTAAAAAAAATAACTACAGTATTTCATATTTTGTATCCATGGTCGATTTTTCCATGGTCCTTACGCAATGTAAATATGAAATACAGTCAACTGGAGACAATGAGGGGCCAAATGTAGTCTGGTTGGAAATTGTGTTACGTGTTGGCCACAAGCTTATAAAGATGTCACTGGCTGTTCTCAGAGCAGTATTCAGTCTAAACCCCACGACGACTGACGGTTATGCATCGAGTGTGTCTGAGTAAAATTAAAAATACTCCAGTCTGAACTTAAATAACTTAAACCAGGTAGAAAGTGTGATGAAATGATAATGAACCTATATATATATATACATATATGTTAATAATTTGACTTCTTGAACAAATTTTCTTCAATCACAGTATTTTCAATCTAGAGTTGTTAGCAGCGCTATTTATCAGATTACGCTGATTGTGTGGTCTCCATTGTTTTCCAGATTGCATTTTGGCACCAAAGCAATGTGAAATATTTGATCGCGCCTGAGACAACCTGGTTCAATTTGGGTCCAGAGGCACAACCATTTGAGAACCACTGCTTCTAGACAACGGGACGGCTTTGCCCCGACTTGTGTTCTGGCTTAGAGAAGAAAAAAAAATGGAAATTAACTTAACATAACCCTAACCCTAACCCTGACCCTAAACATAACCAAAACCCTAACCCTAACCCAGGAACTTAAGAAACTTAAGGAACCCAGGAATTTAAGGAACCTACGCTTCTCTTCCAGTCTTTCTCCTTACGACAATTGGTGTTCCGAGTTTTCCAAAATTTAGAGCCCTCGGAAGGCTGGGATTTATAGCCTGGGAAAGCAGCCATTTTAGGGAGGAATAAAAACACTTCTCCGATTGGTTATTGTATGGTTACCAAGAAAAACAAGACACAACTTTTGCAGACCCGCAAACCCAGACTGCCGTTCTGGCATTTTCTATTTATGTTAAACAAATTATCGGTTACGTACACTTTTTCATGGACTGCGTGGTGTCAATTGAGCAGATTGTATCATCTAGAAAGTCTGGGGCATAAAACAAGACCCTTTAAATGTGTTGATTCGTACATATGAATATGAAACTGGACACACAACATGCGGATGTCCAAGTTGTATTCCAAGACACTTAGATCTACTCTACAACTACACAAGAACTATTCTGAGCTGAAGACTGAAGACTGAACACAACCATTTGAAAACAAACTTTGTAAATGGAATGGGATTGGACATTATTTTTGATTCAGAGAGACATGAAAAGCAATGGATATGTTCCAAAGAGCTTGAGAATCACTGAGACAGAGAGAGATAGAGAAAGAGAGAGAGAGAGAGAGAGAGAGAGAGTTAGAGAGAGAGAGAGAGAGAGAGTTAGAGAGACTGAGACAGAGAGAGTGAGAGAAAAATTGAGACATAGAGAGTGAGAGAGAGAGAGAGAGAGAGAGAGAGAGAGAGAGAGAGAGAGTTAGAGAGACTGAGACAGAGAGAGAGTGAGAGAAAAATTGAGACATAGAGAGTGAGAGAGAGAGAGAGAGAGAGAGAGAGAGAGTTAGAGAGACTGAGACAGAGAGAGAGTGAGAGAAAATTGAGACATAGAGAGAGAGAGAGAGAGAGAGAGAGAGAGAGAGAGAGAGAGAGAGAGAGAGAGAAAGACTGAGACAGAGAGAGAGTGAGAGCAACACTGAGACAGAGAGAGTGAGAGAAAGACAGTGAGAGAGTGAGAGAAAGACAGCGAGAGAGAGAGAGAGAGAGAGAGAGAGAGAGAGAAAGACTGAGACAGAGAATAAGAGAGATTGAGAGAGAGAGAGAAAGAGAGAGAGAGAAACACTGAGACAGAGAGAGAGAGAGAGAAAAGACTGAGACAGAGAATAAGAGAGATTGAGAGAGAGAGAGAAGCAGGGAGGGAGAGAAATGAAGGGGAATGTGAGAACAACATTCCCCAGGCAGCCTGGTTAATTGCAGAGGATTGGAACCAGATGCTGAGGCACACTGACGTGATCTGAGAAGACCTTGAAGGCCCTGATGGTTTGAGAGGAAAGGTGGATATAAAAGAAGGAGGATAGCCACAAAAATGACCAACAGAGAGGAGAAACTAATGATGTTATAGAAATAAAGCAATAGGATGTTTGCATGTTACCTACAGAATCATATCAAGAGGAAACAGGGGTAGGCAGGAAAGAGGAAACAGGGGTAGGCAGGAAAGAGGAAACAGGGGTAGGCAGGAAAGAGGAAACAGGGGTAGGCAGGAAAGAGGAAACAGGGGTAGGCAGGAAAGAGCAAACAGGGGTAGGCAGGAAAGAAGAAACAGGGGTAGGCAGGAAAGAGGAAACAGGGGTAGGCAGGAAAGAGGAAACAGGGGTAGGCAGGAAAGAGGAAACAGGGGTAGGCAGGAAAGAGGAAACAGGGGTAGGCAGGAAATAGGAAACAGGGGTAGGCAGGAAAGAGGAAACAGGGGTAGGCAGGAAAAGAGAGGGGCAATATCAGTAAAAGAGAGGGACGGTATGTGACCGATGTGCTCGATTCGGTCTTATGTGGCAGAATGTGACATTTTTACATTGAATAAAAGTAGACTCAGAACTATAAAATAGTACATCATCAATACATTTGAGGAACAATGGTCAAGTAACATTGCTTTGAATGTTGATAAATGAGGTGGTCCTGTAGCTCAGTTGGTAGAGCATGGCGCTTGTAACGCCAGGGTAGTGGGTTCGATCCCCGCGACCACCCATACGTAGAATGTATGCACACATGACTGTAAGTCGCTTTGGATAAAAGCGTCTGCTAAATGGCATATATTATTATTATTATTATTATTATAAACTTGTTACCCCACTTTTGAGGAAATGGCCCTTGAATGTTTTGGTACACCTTCTGGAGAGTTCTTCTTTGTCTACACCCATTCAGCAACGTTCACACCCTCTTAAGCCTTTAGCCCCACCCATCTCTTTAAGGATTCACATGTGAGGCCATGTGCTAAACAGAGTGAGTTCTGTAGTGTACTAAACAACCAAAGATTTCAAGACTAAAAGCTGGTTTATACTACATCTATTGACATGTCTGGAGACAGTTGTCACAGTGACATCATGAGCATTCTATTGACATGTCTGGAGACAGTTGTCACAGTGACATCATGAGCATTCTATTGTCATGTCTGTAGACAGCTGTCACAGTGACATCATGAGCATTCTATTGTCATGTCTGTAGACAGCTGTCACAGTGACATCATGAGCATTCTATTGACATGTCTGTAGACAGCTGTCACAGTGACATCATGAGCATTCTATTGTCATGTCTGGAGACAGTTGTCACAGTGACATCATGAGCATTCTATTGACATGTCTGTAGACAGCTGTCACAGTGACATCATGAGCATTCTATTGACATGTCTGGAGACAGTTGTCACAGAGACATCATGAGCATTCTATTGACATGTCTGGAGACAGTTGTCACAGTGACATCATGAGCATTCTATTGACATGTCTGGAGACAGTTGTCACAGTGACATCATGAGCATTCTATTGTCATGTCTGTAGACAGCTGTCACAGTGACATCATGAGCATTCTATTGTCATGTCTGTAGACAGCTGTCACAGTGACATCATGAGCATTCTATTGACATGTCTGGAGACAGTTGTCACAGTGACATCATGAGCATTCTATTGACATGTCTGGAGACAGTTGTCACAGTGACATCATGAGCATTCTATTGTCATGTCTGTAGACAGCTGTCACAGTGACATCATGAGCATTCTATTGACATGTCTGGAGACAGTTGTCACAGTGACATCATGAGCATTCTATTGTCGTCCGACATCAAACTTGTCGTTGTTCGTTATGAAAACGTATGAACACAAAAACTACAGGCTGCATGACATCAGCAGCATGGTGGTCATAAATAGCATAACTGGTGTACACAAATAAACCCATCCGTTTAAAAATGAATTTAGTAAATGTCAATCTAGCAAACCAGGCAACTAAAAGTAACTTTCTAAACAATGGTTTGATTCATTTCTTGTTTGTTAGCTAGCGAACGTTAAGTTAGCCAGTTCAAATAATGACTATACAGAGCATTCGAAAAGTATTCATACCCCTTTCCCTTTTCCACGTTGTGTTACGTTACAGCCTTATTCTCAAATGGATTAAATTTGTTTTTGTTTTCTCATCAATCTACACACAATACCTCATAATGACATCACAATACCTCATAATGACATCACAATACCTCATCATGACATCACAATACCTCATAATGACATCACAATACCTCATCATGACATCACAATACCTCATCATGACATCACAATACCTCATAATGACATCACAATACCTCATCATGACATCACAATACCTCATAATGACATCACAATACCTCATCATGACATCACAATACCTCATAATGACAAGCAAATACTGGGGTTTTAGAATTTTTTTCAAATGTAAAAAAAAAAGTGAAAATGAATTGGAATCCACCTGTGGTAAATTATATTGATGGGCCATGATTTGGAAAGGTAAACACCTGTCTATATAAGGTTCCACAGTTGACAGTGCATGTCAGGGCAGAAACTAAGCCATGAGGTGGAAGGAATTGTCTGTTGAGCTCCAGACAGGATTGTATCGAGGCACAGATCTGGGGCAGGGTACTAAAATATTTCTGCAGCATTGAAGGTGTAATGATTAAGAATACTTTTTTGCAAATGACAAATTTGCTAAAAATGTCTCTGTCATTATGGGGTATTGCGTGTAGATTCAAATCAAATCAAATGTTATTTGTCACATGCGCCGAATACAAAAGGTACCTTAATATAGAAATAAGAAATAAAAGTAACAAGTAATTATAGAGCTGCAGTAAAATAACAATAGCGAGACTATATACAGAGAGGTACCAGTACAGAATCAATGTGCTGGGGCACCGGTTTGTTGAGGTAATGTGTACATGAAGGTAGAGTCATTTTTTAAAAAGTTTACCTTTATTTAACCAGGCAAGTCAGTTAAGAACAAATTCTTATTTCAATGACAGCCTAGGAACAGTGGGTTAACTCTGCCTTGTTCAGGGGCAGAACAACAGATTTATACCTTGTCAGCTTGCAACCTTTCGGTTACTAGTCCAACTCTAACCACTAGGCTACCCTGCCGCCTCTACACTCTAACCACTAGGCCACCCTGCCGCCTCTACACTCTAACCACTAGACTACCCTGCCGCCTCTACACTCTAACCACTAGGCTACCCTGCCGCCTCTACACTCTAACCACTAGGCTACCTAATGACTAGATGATAACAACAGAGGGTAGCAGCGTGTTCATGAGTCTTATGGCTTGGGGGGTAGAAGCGTCTTGATGAGGGAAAAAAAAAAAAAAAATTTAATCAATTTTACAATAATGCTGTAACTTCACAAAATGTGGAAAAAAGTCAAGGGGTCTGAATATTTTACGAATGCACAAAAAATAGTTTACAGTTGTGAGCAATGTTCCCTCTAAGCGTGCAGAAGCATTAGACCACAGAGAGAAGCCCGAATTTGAAATTCACTCAACTTTCTAGAGCAGAGGTCACCAACTGGTCGATCTCCAAGGCATTCCTAGTCGATCGCCAAACATTTCTGTACAAAAAAAAAACTTACCATAAAGCATTCTGTTCCTGTTGGCAGTACCCGATTCATCTTCCCTGACAACTGTTGCCATGTTGAACCATTTCCTGTGTCTGAAGGTACAAACTCTGGCTGTTGGCAGTAGGTGCACCCGATTCATCTTCCCTGACAACTGTTGCCATGTTGAACCATTTCCTGTGTCTGAAGGTACAAACTCTGGCTGTTGGCAGTAGGTGCACCCGATTCAACTTCCCTGACAACTGTTGCCATGTTGAACCATTTCCTGTGTCTGAAGGTACAAACTCTGGCTGTTGGCAGTAGGTGCACCCGATTCATCTTCCCTGACAACTGTTGCCATGTTGAACCATTTCCTGTGTCTGAAGGTACAAACTCTGGCTGTTGGCAGTAGGTGCACCCGATTCATCTTCCCTGACAACTGTTGCCATGTTGAACCATTTCCTGTGTCTGAAGGTACAAACTCTGGCTGTTGGCAGTAGGTGCACCCGATTCATCTTCCCTGACAACTGTTGCCATGTTGAACCATTTCCTGTGTCTAAAGGTACAAACTCTGCCTTTCTGGTGGGCTCGGAGAGCAAATCAAGTACACCATAGACCTACCGCCGGCCAATCGGATGTCTCAGATTAACTTGTCCGCCGTAATGTAGCGTGGCATAAAATAACGATTTCTGTGAGATTTCAAAACCACGACTAGAGAGAAACTGTCAACGAATACAGCAAAGATCTGCTGTTTTTATGAGTGAGTTCATGTTTAAGTTCTTACTCTGTCAACACTTTGTATTCAACACTTTAATAACCTATAAAATGTGCGTTCTTCCTATTTCCACTCAGCGCTGCAACAAGCACCGCAGCAGTAATGAATGAGGAGGAAAGTGTAGCTATAGGCGGTGTTGTTATTATTAGCGGCTTGGGTCTTTTTTTTAATATAGAGGAATATTCAACTTTCTCTGTTCATAGGAGTAACAACATTAATTTGTGCATGAGGCAGAAGTAACGAGGTGCGACCCGAGGTTCGCCATCATCTGTAAGACGGTGGTCCGTTTTAGTCATTGTAAGTGAAGGAAAGGGAGAGCGGAGTGATGTTGAGAGACGGACTCTCAGTCTGCAGCTCTCTCCCTTCGCTGAGACTGACCATCAGAAGCAGGCACCATCAGCCTAATAACCCAGAAAGCAAATAATTTAAATTTATGCTCATTCAGCTGTGCCTCACAAGTAATACAACAACGGATATATTACTGGTTTGATCATATAGCCTCTCATAGAGCCTACAAATACAACTATAAATCATTCATATTTATCTTCAAATGCCTCTCCTGTGAAGTAGTGAAACGTGACATTCACCTAGTTTCCTGAAAGAGAGGGATGAAATCAGGAAAAGAGAGGGACGATATCAGGAAAAGAGAGGGATGATATCAGGAAAAGAGAGGGACGATATCAGGAAAAGAGAGGGACGATATCAGGAAAAGAGAGGGACGATATCAGGAAAAGAGAGGGATGATATCGGGAAAAGAGAGGAACCGATATCAGGAAAAGAGAGGGACGATATCAGGAAAAGAGAGGGACGATATCAGGAAAAGAGAGGGACGATATCAGGAAAAGAGAGGGACGATATCAGGAAAAGAGAGGGACGATATCAGGAAAAGAGTGGGACGATATCAGGAAAAGAGAGGGACGATATCAGGAAAAGAGAGGGACGATATCAGGAAAAGAGAGGGACGATATCAGGAAAAGAGAGGGACGATATCACTAAAAGAGAGGGATGATATCAGGAAAAGAGAGGACCGATATCAGGAAAAGAGAGGGATGATATCAGGAAAAGAGAGGACCGATTATCAGGAAAAGAGAGGGATGATATCAGGAAAAGAGAGGGACCGATATCAGGAAAAGAGAGGATGATATCAGGAAAAGAGAGGACCGATATCAGGAAAAGAGAGGGACGATATCAGGAAAAGAGAGGGACGATATCACTAAAGGAATGATATCAGGAAAAGAGAGGGACCGATATCAGGAAAAGAGAGGACCGATATCAGGAAAAGAGAGGGATGATATCAGGAAAAGAGAGGACCGATTATCAGGAAAAGAGAGGGATGATATCAGGAAAAGAGAGGGACCGATATCAGGAAAAGCGAGGGACCGATATCAGGAAAAGAGAGGGACGATATCAGGAAAAGAGAGGGACGATATCAGGAAAAGAGAGGGACGATATCAGGAAAAGAGAGGGATGATATCGGGAAAAGAGAGGAACCGATATCAGGAAAAGAGAGGGACGATATCAGGAAAAGAGAGGGACGATATCAGGAAAAGAGAGGGACGATATCAGGAAAAGAGAGGGACGATATCAGGAAAAGAGAGGGATGATATCGGGAAAAGAGAGGAACCGATATCAGGAAAAGAGAGGGACGATATCAGGAAAAGAAATATCAGGAAAAGAGAGGACGATATCAGGAAAAGAGAGGGACGATATCAGGAAAAGAGAGGGACGATATCAGGAAAAGAGAGGGACGATATCACTAAAGAGAGGATGATATCAGGAAAAGAGAGGACCGATATCAGGAAAAGAGAGGGATGATATCAGGAAAAGAGAGGACCGATTATCAGGAAAAGAGAGGGATGATATCAGGAAAAGAGAGGGACCGATATCAGGAAAAGAGAGGACCGATATCAGGAAAAGAGGACCGATATCAGGAAAAGAGAGGGACGATATCAGGAAAAGAGAGGGACGATATCACTAAAGAGAGGGATGATATCAGGAAAAGAGAGGGACCGATATCAGGAAAAGAGAGGACCGATATCAGGAAAAGAGAGGGATGATATCAGGAAAAGAGAGGACCGATTATCAGGAAAGAGAGGGATGATATCAGGAAAAGAGAGGGACCGATATCAGGAAAAGCGAGGGACCGATATCAGGAAAAGAGAGGGACGATATCAGGAAAAGAGAGGGACGATATCAGGAAAAGAGAGGGACGATATCAGGAAAAGAGAGGGATGATATCGGGAAAAGAGAGGAAC
Organism: Oncorhynchus keta; assembly: GCF_023373465.1. Taxonomy (NCBI): domain Eukaryota; kingdom Metazoa; phylum Chordata; class Actinopteri; order Salmoniformes; family Salmonidae; genus Oncorhynchus; species Oncorhynchus keta. The sequence continues at coordinate 51,639,398 of NC_068442.1, forward strand.
CGATATCAGGAAAAGAGAGGGACGATATCAGGAAAAGAGAGGGACGATATCAGGAAAAGAGAGGGACGATATCAGGAAAAGAGAGGGACGATATCAGGAAAAGAGAGGGATGATATCGGGAAAAGAGAGGAACCGATATCAGGAAAAGAGAGGGACGATATCAGGAAAAGAGAGGGACGATATCAGGAAAAGAGAGGGACGATATCAGGAAAAGAGAGAGAGGGGGATGATATCAGGAAAAGAGAGGACCGATATCAGGAAAAGAGAGGGATGATATCAGGAAAAGAGAGGACCGATTATCAGGAAAAGAGAGGGATGATATCAGGAAAAGAGAGGACCGATATCAGGAAAAGAGAGGACCGATATCAGGAAAAGAGAGGACCGATATCAGGAAAAGAGAGGGACGATATCAGGAAAAGAGAGGGACGATATCACTAAAAGAGAGGGATGATATCAGGAAAAGAGAGGACCGATATCAGGAAAAGAGAGGACGATATCAGGAAAAGAGAGGGATGATATCAGGAAAAGAGAGGACCGATATCAGGAAAAGAGAGGGATGATATCAGGAAAAGAGAGGGACCGATATCAGGAAAAGCGAGGGACCGATATCAGGAAAAGAGAGGGACGATATCAGGAAAAGAGAGGGACGATATCAGGAAAAGAGAGGGACGATATCAGGAAAAGAGAGGGACGATATCAGGAAAAGAGAGGGACGATATCAGGAAAAAGAGAGGGACGATATCAGGAAAAGAGAGGGATGATATCGGAAAAGAGAGGACCGATATCAGGAAAAGAGAGGGACCGATATCAGGAAAAGAGAGGGACGATATCAGGAAAAGAGAGGGACGATATCAGGAAAAGAGAGGGACGATATCAGGAAAAGAGAGGGACGATATCAGGAAAAGAGTGGGACGATATCAGGAAAAGAGAGGGACGATATCAGGAAAAGAGAATATCAGGAAAAGAGGGGACGATATCAGGAAAAGAGGGGACGATATCAGGAAAAGAGGGGACGATATCAGGAAAAGAGTGGGACGATATCAGGAAAAGAGAGGACGATATCAGGAAAAGAGAGGGACGATATCAGGAAAAGAGAGGACGATATCAGGAAAAGAGAGGGACGATATCACTAAAAAGAGAGGGATGATATCAGGAAAAGAGGGACCGATATCAGGAAAAGAGAGGGATGATATCAGGAAAAGAGAGGACCGATTATCAGGAAAAGAGAGGGATGATATCAGGAAAAGAGAGGGACCGATATCAGGAAAAGAGAGGACCGATATCAGGAAAAGAGAGGACCGATATCAGGAAAAGAGAGGGACGATATCAGGAAAAGAGAGGGACGATATCACTAAAAGAGAGGGATGATATCAGGAAAAGAGAGGGACCGATATCAGGAAAAGAGAGGACCGATATCAGGAAAAGAGAGGGATGATATCAGGAAAAGAGAGGACCGATTATCAGGAAAAGAGAGGGATGATATCAGGAAAAGAGAGGGACCGATATCAGGAAAAGCGAGGGACCGATATCAGGAAAAGAGAGGGACCGATATCAGGAAAAGAGAGGGACGATATCAGGAAAAGAGAGGACCGATATCAGGAAAGAGAGGGACCGATATCAGGAAAAGAGAGGGACGATATCAGGAAAAGAGAGGGACGATATCAGGAAAAGAGAGGGACGATATCAGGAAAAGAGAGGACGATATCAGGAAAAGAGAGGGACGATATCAGGAAAAGAGAGGGACCGATATCAGGAAAAGAGAGGGACGATATCAGGAAAAGAGAGGGACAATATCAGGAAAAGAGAGGGACCGATATCAGGAAAAGAGAGGACCGATATCAGGAAAAGAGAGGGATGATATCAGGAAAAGAGAGGACCGATTATCAGGAAAAGAGAGGACCGATATCAGGAAAAGAGAGGGATGATATCAGGAAAAGAGAGGACCGATTATCAGGAAAAGAGAGGGATGATATCAGGAAAAGAGAGGGACCGATATCAGGAAAAGCGAGGGACCGATATCAGGAAAAGAGAGGGACCGATATCAGGAAAAGAGAGGACCGATATCAGGAAAAGCAAGGGACCGATATCAGGAAAAGAGAGAGACGATATCAGGAAAAGAGAGGACCGATATCAGGAAAAGAGAGGGACCGATATCAGGAAAAGAGAGGACGATATCAGGAAAAGAGAGGGACGATATCAGGAAAAGAGAGGAACGATATCAGGAAAGAGAGGGACGATATCAGGAAAAGAATGGGACGATATCAGGAAAGAGAGGGACGATATCAGGAAAAGAGAGGGACGATATCAGGAAAAGAGAGGGACGATATCAGGAAAAGAGAGGGACGATATCAGGAAAAGAGAGGGACGATATCAGGAAAAGAGAGGGACGATATCAGGAAAAGAGAGGGACCGATATCAGGAAAAGAGAGGACCGATATCAGGAAAAGAGAGGACCGATATCAGGAAAAGAGAGGGATGATATCAGGAAAAGAGAGGACCGATATCAGGAAAAGAGAGGACCGATATCAGGAAAAGAGAGGGACGATATCAGGAAAAGAGAGGGACGATATCAGGAAAAGAGAGGGACGATATCAGGAAAAGAGAGGGATGATATCGGGAAAAGAGAGGAACCGATATCAGGAAAAGAGAGGGACGATATCAGGAAAAGAGTGGGACGATATCAGGAAAAGAGAGGGACGATATCAGGAAAAGAGAGGGACGATATCAGGAAAAGAGAGGGACGATATCAGGAAAAGAGAGGGACGATATCACTAAAAGAGAGGGATGATATCAGGAAAAGAGAGGACCGATATCAGGAAAAGAGAGGGATGATATCAGGAAAAGAGAGGACCGATTATCAGGAAAAGAGAGGGATGATATCAGGAAAAGAGAGGGACCGATATCAGGAAAAGAGAGGACCGATATCAGGAAAAGAGAGGACCGATATCAGGAAAAAAGAGAGGGACGATATCAGGAAAAGAGAGGGACGATATCACTAAAAGAGAGGATGATATCAGGAAAAGAGAGGGACCGATATCAGGAAAAGAGAGGACCGATATCAGGAAAAGAGAGGGATGATATCAGGAAAAGAGAGGACCGATTATCAGGAAAAGAGAGGGATGATATCAGGAAAAGAGAGGGACCGATATCAGGAAAGCGAGGACCGATATCAGGAAAAGAGAGGGACGATATCAGGAAAAGAGAGGGACGATATCAGGAAAAGAGAGGGACGATATCAGGAAAAGAGAGGGATGATATCGGGAAAAGAGAGGAACCGATATCAGGAAAAGAGAGGGACGATATCAGGAAAAGAGAGGGACGATATCAGGAAAAGAGAGGGACGATATCAGGAAAAGAGAGGGACGATATCAGGAAAAGAGAGGGATGATATCGGGAAAAGAGAGGAACCGATATCAGGAAAAGAGAGGGACGATATCAGGAAAAGAGAGGGACGATATCAGGAAAAGAGAGGGACGATATCAGGAAAAGAGAGGGACGATATCACTAAAAGAGAGGGATGATATCAGGAAAAGAGAGGACCGATATCAGGAAAAGAGAGGGATGATATCAGGAAAAGAGAGGACCGATTATCAGGAAAAGAGAGGGATGATATCAGGAAAAGAGAGGGACCGATATCAGGAAAAGAGAGGACCGATATCAGGAAAAGAGAGGACCGATATCAGGAAAAGAGAGGGACGATATCAGGAAAAGAGAGGGACGATATCACTAAAAGAGAGGGATGATATCAGGAAAAGAGAGGGACCGATATCAGGAAAAGAGAGGACCGATATCAGGAAAAGAGAGGGATGATATCAGGAAAAGAGAGGACCGATTATCAGGAAAAGAGAGGGATGATATCAGGAAAAGAGAGGGACCGATATCAGGAAAAGCGAGGGACCGATATCAGGAAAAGAGAGGGACGATATCAGGAAAAGAGAGGGACGATATCAGGAAAAGAGAGGGACGATATCAGGAAAAGAGAGGGATGATATCGGGAAAAGAGAGGAACCGATATCAGGAAAAGAGAGGGACGATATCAGGAAAAGAGAGGGACGATATCAGGAAAAGAGAGGGACGATATCAGGAAAAGAGAGGGACGATATCAGGAAAAGAGAGGGATGATATCGGGAAAAGAGAGGAACCGATATCAGGAAAAGAGAGGGACGATATCAGGAAAAGAGAGGGACGATATCAGGAAAAGAGAGGGACGATATCAGGAAAAGAGAGGGACGATATCAGGAAAAGAGAGGGACGATATCAGGAAAAGAGTGGGACGATATCAGGAAAAGAGAGGGACGATATCAGGAAAAGAGAGGGACGATATCAGGAAAAGAGAGGGACGATATCAGGAAAAGAGTGGGACGATATCAGGAAAAGAGTGGGACGATATCAGGAAAAGAGAGGGACGATATCAGGAAAAGAGAGGGACGATATCAGGAAAAGAGAGGGACGATATCAGGAAAAGAGAGGGACGATATCACTAAAAGAGAGGGATGATATCAGGAAAAGAGAGGACCGATATCAGGAAAAGAGAGGGATGATATCAGGAAAAGAGAGGACCGATTATCAGGAAAAGAGAGGGATGATATCAGGAAAAGAGAGGGACCGATATCAGGAAAAGAGAGGACCGATATCAGGAAAAGAGAGGACCGATATCAGGAAAAGAGAGGGACGATATCAGGAAAAGAGAGGGACGATATCACTAAAAGAGAGGGATGATATCAGGAAAAGAGAGGGACCGATATCAGGAAAAGAGAGGACCGATATCAGGAAAAGAGAGGGATGATATCAGGAAAAGAGAGGACCGATTATCAGGAAAAGAGAGGGATGATATCAGGAAAAGAGAGGGACCGATATCAGGAAAAGCGAGGGACCGATATCAGGAAAAGAGAGGGACCGATATCAGGAAAAGAGAGGGACGATATCAGGAAAAGAGAGGACCGATATCAGGAAAAGAGAGGGACCGATATCAGGAAAAGAGAGGGACGATATCAGGAAAAGAGAGGGACGATATCAGGAAAAGAGAGGGACGATATCAGGAAAAGAGAGGGACGATATCAGGAAAAGAGAGGGACGATATCAGGAAAAGAGAGGGACCGATATCAGGAAAAGAGAGGGACGATATCAGGAAAAGAGAGGGACGATATCAGGAAAAGAGAGGGACCGATATCAGGAAAAGAGAGGACCGATATCAGGAAAAGAGAGGGATGATATCAGGAAAAGAGAGGACCGATTATCAGGAAAAGAGAGGACCGATATCAGGAAAAGAGAGGGATGATATCAGGAAAAGAGAGGACCGATTATCAGGAAAAGAGAGGGATGATATCAGGAAAAGAGAGGGACCGATATCAGGAAAAGCGAGGGACCGATATCAGGAAAAGAGAGGGACCGATATCAGGAAAAGAGAGGACCGATATCAGGAAAAGCAAGGGACCGATATCAGGAAAAGAGAGAGACGATATCAGGAAAAGAGAGGACCGATATCAGGAAAAGAGAGGGACCGATATCAGGAAAAGAGAGGGACGATATCAGGAAAAGAGAGGGACGATATCAGGAAAAGAGAGGAACGATATCAGGAAAAGAGAGGGACGATATCAGGAAAAGAATGGGACGATATCAGGAAAAGAGAGGGACGATATCAGGAAAAGAGAGGGACGATATCAGGAAAAGAGAGGGACGATATCAGGAAAAGAGAGGGACGATATCAGGAAAAGAGAGGGACGATATCAGGAAAAGAGAGGGACGATATCAGGAAAAGAGAGGGACCGATATCAGGAAAAGAGAGGACCGATATCAGGAAAAGAGAGGACCGATATCAGGAAAAGAGAGGGATGATATCAGGAAAAGAGAGGACCGATATCAGGAAAAGAGAGGACCGATATCAGGAAAAGAGAGGGACGATATCAGGAAAAGAGAGGACCGATATCAGGAAAAGAGAGGACCGATATCAGGAAAAGAGAGGGATGATATCAGGAAAAGAGAGGGTTGATTTTGGGGAATAGTCTTTAGTTTACTATTTTGGGGAATAGTCTTTAGTTTACTATTTTTGGGAATAGTCTTTAGTTTACTATTTTGGGGAATAGTCTTTAGTTTACTATTTTGGCGAATAGTCTTTAGTTTACTATTTTGGGGAATAGTCTTTAGTTTACTATTTTGGGGAATAGTCTTTAGTTTACTATTTTTGGGAATAGTCTTTAGTTTACTATTTTGGGGAATAGTCTTTAGTTTACTATTTTGGGGAATAATCTTTAGTTTACTATTTTGGGGAATAGTCTTTAGTTTACTATTTTTGGGAATAGTCTATAGTTTACTATTTTGGGGAATAGTCTTTAGTTTACTATTTTGGGGAATAGTCTTAAGTTTACTGCTTTTTCAGACCAGTCACATTGAATCTGCCTATTCTCTCCAACACCCTCCACTGACGGAGTCTGAGCAGACAGACTAAAACATTCGACATGCCTTAGTGCCTCTCTACTCTGCATTAATTAAACAGAAATATCTGCCTGATAATGACAAAGCAGCAAATGAAGTTGTAACTGTAGCTATCTTGGATTAAATGCTCTGTCGTTGAGATAATTATTTTGATTCCAATGCTCAATTATCATGGTGAGTTCCAGCCGAACACGGCACAAAGAGAGAAGAACAACAAAGATAGGCAGAGAGAGAGAGAGAGAGAGAGAGAGAGAGAGAGAGAGAGAGAGAGAGAGAGAGAGAGAGAGAGAGAGAGAGAGAGAGAGAAAGAGAGAGAGAGAGAGAAGAGAGAGAGAGAGAGAGAGAGAGAGAGAGAGAGAGAGAGAGAGAGAGAGAGAGAGAGAGAAGAGAGAGAGAGAGAGAGAGAGAGAGAGAGAGAGAGAGAGAGAGAGAGAGAGAGAGAGAGAGGAGAAACACTGACTGATCAATATCTTTGCCAGGTTTTCTCAAGTGATGTGGAACAAGAGACTGTTGAAAGTAGTTTATAAAGCCGCCAGACAAACATTCTTTTGGGAATGTTTGTGCTATGTTTGTTGTTTTATGTCTTTCAGCAGTAGTTTGCTGTATTTTGGTATATCTTAGGATATTGCCTGCGTTGACTGCATTGCTGATTTCTGTCCGTTGACTGCATTGCTGATTTTGTCGTGTTACTATTTCGAGATGTGAATTCATTGGAAAAAAAGTTGGGTCATGACTCAATACTAATATATCTATAACCATAATATACATTACCACGGCAACAGAATGGCACCATCAAAAGAATGGCTCCATCAACAGAATGGCACCATCAACAGAATAGAACCATCAACAGAATAGAACCATCAACAGAATAGAACCATCAACAGAATAGAACCATCAACAGAATAGAACCATCAACAGAATAGAACCATCAACAGAATAGAACTATTAACAGAATAGAACCATCAACAGAATGGCACCATCAACAGAATAGAACCATCAACAGAATAGAACCATCAACAGAATAGAACCATCAACAGAATAGAACCATCAACAGAATAGAACTATTAACAGAATAGAACCATCAACAGAATAGAACCATCAACAGAATAGAACCATCAACAGAATAGAACCATCAACAGAATAGAACCATCAACAGAATAGAACTATTAACAGAATAGAACCATCAACAGAATAGAACTATTAACAGAATAGAACCATCAACAGAATAGAACCATCAACAGAATAGAACCATCAACAGAATAGAACCATTAACAGAATAGAACCATCAACAGAATAGAACCATCAACAGAATAGAACCATCAACAGAATAGAACTATTAACAGAATAGAACTATTAACAGAATAGAACCATCAACAGAATAGAACCATCAACAGAATAGAACCATCAACAGAATAGAACTATTAACAGAATAGAACCATCAACAGAATAGAACCATCAACAGAATAGAACCATCAACAGAATAGAACCATCAACAGAATAGAACTATTAACAGAATAGAACCATCAAAAGAATAGAACCATTAACAGAATAGAACCATCAACAGAATAGAACCATCAACAGAATAGAACCATCAACAGAATAGAACCATCAACAGAATAGAACTATTAACAGAATAGAACCATCAACAGAATAGAACCATTAACAGAATAGAACCATCAACAGAATAGAACCATTAACAGAATAGAACCATCAACAGAATAGAACCATCAACATAATAGAACCATCAACAGAATAGAACCATCAACATAATTAGAACCCTCAACAGAACAGAACCATCAACATAATAGAACCATCACACAAGTGACTTCGATTTTTCTACTATAGTGCCATAGGAATCACTCATTGGTCAACGTTTACCTGTGATTACATATAGTCATCAACAAAATACAGTGTCCAAGAAATCACACCTGGGTATCCTTTCAACACTGTGCTGGAATAACATCACCACCAGCAGCACACACACACACACACACTAAAACTGACTCCCGAGTTATCTTCAAACCTGACCTTTTCCCCGTTAAAAGGTTTTTGGTTCAGTTTCTGAGGGAACCCACCTCTAGTGCCGCGGGTGTGTGATTTGTGATTAGTGGGCGGCTCAGAGTGCTCAGAGTGGATTTGATGTGGCCCCAGGGCCCTTGCTCTCGTAATTACGCTATGTCCCCTGGGAGGGCCCCCTGAAGTGACAGCCGTGAATCTTAGTCTTTTTACCAGGTCAGAACAGGCTACGGAGAACATCCTGTACCGAGCGTCTTTTTAAAGACCCATTCCCGAGGAGCCAGTGGCACAGGGAGTAGCTTTATATTACAGCTGGCACCTGTTCCTTAACCTACTTTGAGCTGTGAGGTCATTGGTACTTCACCTTCATTCGGGTACGCAACAGAAAACGTTTCAAATTGTTTTGCAATGGAAAAGCAAACATGTTCCTTTGTTATTGGACAACTCCCTGATTGACAGTTTTTTGGTGCCTAATGAACACAACCCTTATTGAGTACGGTACCGTCTATGTTTTACGAGCCAAATGTTTGCAGTTGTAAGGAATTATCCCAACCAAAAACATTTGTTTAAAAAAAAAATATATATATATATACGACCCAGTACATCTCTGAGTTAATTTAGTCATTTTACACTTTTGTTTTTGTAAATCCGGTGGAAGACAGCGGCTGGTTTGTTTTCGTCAAGCTATGAAGATTATGAAAAATTATGTTTAAAGCCAAAGTCAATAACGACATCTTCACTTGCTGCATTTACTTCAATTCTGCAAAACCAAACTTCCTCTGTCAGACAAACACAGCAGATGTAGAAAACTACAGTGTATCTAAGCGTCACCGAAATATAATGAAAATTGTTCTATGAAGTTTACTGAGATATCCTGTAAAGTGTAGTGCCACTTCAAACTTCCTAAAACCTCCACAATTAAAGAAATATTCCCTGTATTTTATTCAAGAGCTTTTCCTTTTAACCTGCCTTGGTATTTTCCTTTTGAAGCTCTCTCTTGGCATCTAAAGGGAAGCCATTTTTCCCCAAGAAGTATAAAAGCCACATGGTCTGCCTTTCCACAACTCTATTTGAGGGAACTGTTTTAATTTCAAATTATGTTATAAAAATGTACACCATGTCAGCTGGGCTTTAAACATCATTTTCTGTGAAAAATCATTACATTTGGCCCATTGGAGGGGGGTGCTGGTAATTGTTCCAAAACTATTCACAAGTGGAGGTCCTTGGGAGACAGGCTCCCTTTGAAGAGCGTTTGTTTTTCATGTCTTGGCTTAATTAATTACCCCATCCATTCACATTCCCTTTATGGGAACAGTAATCTCACAGTTTTTGGCACTGAGCACTACTTCACGTCATGTAATAACACCTAACATGTTTATTACCACCTTATTACACTACCTAGGGTCTCAGGGGGATACCTAGTCAGTCGTACAACTGAATGCATTCAACTGAAATGTGTCTCCAGCATTTAACCCAACCCCTCTGAATCAGAGAGGTGCGGGAGGGGGGGGTGATGTCTTTCGCGCTTCCCTTTCCAGACGGGCGAAAGAGACACAGTTTAACTTTATAAAGCCTACATAAGGGATAGAACAGGGGACCATACCAGTATTTCAATAAATCAAATCAAATCAAAATCAAATCAAATCTAATTTATTTGTCACATACACATGGTTAGCAGATGTTAATGCGAGTGTAGCGAAATGCTTGTGCTTCTAGTTCCGACAATGCAGTAATAACCAACAAGTAATCTAACTAACAATTCCCAAACTACTGTCTTATACACAGTGTAAGGGGATAAGGAATATGTACATAAGGATATATGAATGAGTGATGGTACAGAGCAGCATACAGTAGATGGTATCGAGTACAGTATATACATATGAGATGAGTATGTAGACAAAGTAAACAAAGTGGCATAGTTAAAGTGGCTAGTGATACATGTATTACATAAGGATGCAGTCGATGATGTAGAGTACAGTATATACGTATGCATATGAGATGAATAATGTAGGGTAAGTAACATTATATAAGGTAGCATTGTTTAAAGTGGCTAGTGATATATTTACATCATTTCCCATCAATTCCTATTATTAAAGTGGCTGGAGTTGGGTCAGTGTCAATGACAGTGTGTTGGCAGCAGCCACTCAATGTTAGCGGTGGCTGTTTAACAGTCTGATGGCCTTGAGATAGAAGCTGTTTTTCAGTCTCTCGGTCACAGCTTTGATGCACCTGTACTGACCTCGCCTTCTGGATGATAGCGGGGTGAACAGGCAGTGGTTCGGGTGGTTGATGTCCTTGATGATCTTTATGGCCTTCCTGTAACATCGGGTGGTGTAGGTGTCCTGGAGGGCAGGTAGTTTGCCCCCGGTGATGCGTTGTGCAGACCTCACTACCCTCTGGAGAGCCTTACGGTTGAGGGCGGAGCAGTTGCCGTACCAGGCGGTGATACAGCCCGCCAGGATACTCTCGATTGTGCATCTGTAGAAGTTTGTGAGTGCTTTTGGTGACAAGCCAAATTTCTTCAGCCTCCTGAGGTTGAAGAGGCGCTGCTGCTGAGTGTGAGGTTATTTTCCTGACACCACACTCCGAGGGCCCTCACCTCCTCCCTGTAGGCCGTCTCGTCGTTGTTGGTAATCAAGCCTACCACTGTTGTGTCGTGTGTCAAGCCTATACTCGTTAGTATACCAGTATTTCAATACTCGTTAGTATACCGGTATTTCAATACTCGTTAGTATATCAGTATTTCAATACTCGTTAGTATACCAGTATTTCAATACTCGTTAGTATACCAGTATTTCAATACTCGTTAGTGTACCAGTATTTCAATACTCGTTAGTGTACCAGTATTTCAATACTCGTTAGTGTACCAGTATTTCAATACTCGTTAGTATATCAGTATTTCAATACTCGTTAGTATATCAGTATTTCAATACTCGTTAGTGTACCAATATTTCAATACTCGTTAGTATATCAGTATTTCAAAACTCGTTAGTGTACTTGTATTTCAATACTCGTTAGTATATCAGTATTTCAATACTCGTTAGTGTACCAGTATTTCAATACTCGTTAGTATATCAGTATTTCAATACTCGTTAGTGTACCAGTATTTCAATACTCGTTAGTGTACCAGTATTTCAATACTCGTTAGTGTACCAGTATTTCAATACTCGTTAGTGTACCAGTATTTCAATACTCGTTAGTGTACCAGTATTTCAATACTCGTTAGTGTACCAGTATTTCAATACTCGTTAGTGTACCAGTATTTCAATACTCGTTAGTGTACCAGTATTTCAATACTCGTTAGTGTACCAGTATTTCAATACTCGTTAGTGTACCAGTATTTCAATACTCGTTAGTATATCAGTATTTCAATACTCGTTAGTGTACCAGTATTTCAATACTCGTTAGTATATCAGTATTTCAATACTCGTTAGTGTACCTGTATTTCAATACTCGTTAGTATATCAGTATTTCAATACTCGTTAGTGTACCAGTATTTCAATACTCGTTAGTATATCAGTATTTCAATACTCGTTAGTGTACCAGTATTTCAATACTCGTTAGTGTACCAGTATTTCAATACTCGTTAGTGTACCAGTATTTCAATACTCGTTAGTGTACCAGTATTTCAATACTCGTTAGTGTACCAGTATTTCAATACTCGTTAGTGTACCAGTATTTCAATACTCGTTAGTGTACCAGTATTTCAATACTCGTTAGTGTACCAGTATTTCAATACTCGTTAGTGTACCAGTATTTCAATACTCGTTAGTGTACCAGTATTTCAATACTCGTTAGTGTACCAGTATTTCAATACTCGTTAGTGTACCAGTATTTCAATACTCTTTAGTGTACCAGTATTTCAATACTCGTTAGTATCGTGGCAAGGAAACAAAACATTGAAACAGATTTAACTTCTTTATGAAAACAGCCCTGATGTTGGAAACACACATAACGATGTGTTACACATATTTATTTCCCCGGGCTATAGCCATATCATACATAACAATGTGTTACACATATTTATTTCCCCCAGGCTATAGCCATATCATACATAACGATGTGTTACACATATTTATTTCCCCCAGGCTATAGCCATATCATACATAACGATGTGTTACACATATTTATTTCCCCCAGGCTATAGCCATATCATACATAACGATGTGTTACACATATTTATTTCCCCAGGCTATAGCCATATCATACATAACGATGTGTTACACATATTTATTTCCCCCAGGCTATAGCCATATCATACATAACGATGTGTTACACATATTTATTTCCCCAGGCTATAGCCATATCATACATAACGATGTGTTACACATATTTATTTCCCCCAGGCTATAGCCATATCATACATAACGATGTGTTACACATATTTATTTCCCCAGGCTATAGCCATATCATACATAACGATGTGTTACACATATTTATTTCCCCAGGCTATAGCCATATCATACATAACGATGTGCTACACATATTTATTTCCCCCAGGCTATAGCCATATCATACATAACGATGTGTTACACATATTTATTTCCCCCAGGCTATAGCCATATCATACATAACGATGTGTTACACATATTTATTTCCCCCAGGCTATAGCCATATCATACGTTACACATATTTATTTCCCCAGGCTATAGCCATATCATACGTTACACATATTTATTTCCCCAGGCTATAGCCATATCATACGTTACACATATTTATTTCCCCAGGCTATAGCCATATCATACGTTACACATATTTATTTCCCCAGGCTATAGCCATATCATACATAACGATGTGCTACACATATTTATTTCCCCAGGCTATAGCCATATCATACATAACGATGTGTTACACATATTTATTTCCCCAGGCTATAGCCATATCATACATAACGATGTGTTACACATATTTATTTCCCCAGGCTATAGCCATATCATACATAACGATGTGCTACACATATTTATTTCCCCAGGCTATAGCCATATCATACATAACGATGTGCTACACATATTTATTTCCCCAGGCTATAGCCATATCATACATAACGATGTGTTACACATATTTATTTCCCCAGGCTATAGCCATATCATACATAACGATGTGTTACACATATTTATTTCCCCAGGCTATAGCCATATCATACATAACGATTTATTTCTACACATATTTATTTCCCCCAGGCTATAGCCATATCATACATAGGCTATGTGCTACACATATTTATTTCCCCAGGCTATAGCCATATCATACATAACGATGTGCTACACATATTTATTTCCCCCAGGCTATAGCCATATCATACATAACGATGTGTTACACATATTTATTTCCCCAGGCTATAGCCATATCATACATTACACATATTTATTTCCCCAGGCTATAGCCATATCATACATAACGATGTGTTACACATATTTATTTCCCCCAGGCTATAGCCATATCATACGTTACACATATTTATTTCCCCAGGCTATAGCCATATCATACGTTACACATATTTATTTCCCCCAGGCTATAGCCATATCATACGTTACACATATTTATTTCCCCAGGCTATAGCCATATCATACGTTACACATATTTATTTCCCCAGGCTATAGCCATATCATACGTTACACATATTTATTTCCCCAGGCTATAGCCATTGCTTGCTGTTTGGGGTATTAGGCTGAGTTTCTGTACAGCATTTATTTCCCCAGGCTTTGATTTATGCCATAGAAATTATTACAATATACTACACACAAATAAGAAGGGTTTTAAAAATGACCAAAGAGTTTTGTCTTTAAAATAGATTCTATATTCATTGATTGTTTTTAAAAGGATTTATTTTCAGTGTCTCCTCCTGAAGTTTGCACTGACCCCTCCTGTCTCAGCCTCCATAAATGGTAGAATAACCATGCATTTATGCCCAAATCAAACAAGCAGTAGTTTATGTGTCGGGGGCAAACTTGACAACTTACACATGACCAGTTTGTTATATCTGTGATAAAAGAACTTCAGTTGGGTGGGTAGTTCTGTCCATTCAAGGTATTCCCAAGCGTGTGTAAAGTGTCCTGTGTGAATCTAAAGTGGGAATTCTCTCCTTCTCTCTTTCTTTCTTTCTCATCTCGGAGGACCTGAGCCCTAGGACCATGCCCCAGGACTACCTGACATGATGACTCCTTGCTGTCCCCAGTCCACCTGCATCTGCCGTGCTGCTGGTCCAGTTTCAAAGACTCAAATCAAATCAAATCAATGTCATTTATAAACGTAAAAGCCCTTTGTCATCAGATGATATCTCAAAGTTTATGGTACAGAAAGACAGCCTAAAACCCCAAACAGCAAAAACAATGCAGAATGTAAATGCAAATATGGCTAGGAAAAACTCCCTAGAAAGACAGCTGCAAAACCTAGGAAGAAACCTATAGGGAACCATTTGGGCTAGGGGGTGGAACCTTTTTCAGAGGGTTTTACCTAGAACCATCTAAACTCAACAACAATAAAGAAATGTCCCTTTTCCAAGATCATTCGTAGAAATCTTCATTGTAAAGGGTTTAAACACTGTTTCTCCTGCTTGGTTCAATGAACCGTAAACAATTAATGAACATGCACCTGCAGAACGGATGTTAAAACCTATTGGGGCAAGGCGTTCCACCCCCCTCCTCCCCCCTGGCACAGGGAATTCAAAAATATTCTTTAGAAATATTTAACTTTCACGCATTAAACAAGTCCAATACCTCAAATGAAAGATAAACATCTTGTTCATCTACCCAGCGTGTCAGATTTTTAAAATGTTTTACAGAGAAAACATAACATATATTTATGTTAGACTACCACCAAACCAAAGAAAAAACACAGCCATTTTTTCCAGCCAAAGATAAAATCACAAAAGTAGGATTAGAGATAAAATGAATCACTAACCTCTTGAAAAGCTTCATCAGATGACAGTCATATGACATGTTACACAGTACATTTATGTTTTGTTCGATAAAATGCATTTTTATATCCACTAATCTCGGTTTACATTGATGCCATGTTCAGAAATTCCTCCAAAATATCCGGAGAAATTATAGAAAGCTACGCCAGATAACAGAAATACTCATCATAAACTTTGACTAAAGATACATGTTCTACATATAATTAAAGATACACTGTTTCTTAATGCAACCGCTGTGTCAGATTTTTTTTTAAACGTTACGGAAAAAGCCTAACATTGCAATAATCTGAGACGGCGCTCAGACGTAACAATATTTCTCTGCCATGTTGGAGTCAACAGAAATACAAAATTACAACATAAATATTCCCTTACCTTTGATGATCTTTCATCAGAATGTAGTGCAAGGAGTCCCAGTTCCACAATAAATCGTTGTTTTGTTCCATAATGTCCAATACTAGTGTCCAATTAGCTGCATTTGCTATCACTTTCAGCTCACGTGCCCAAAAACTGACTGCTGGTTCAAGATAACTCGCACGAAAACTTCCAAAAGATATATTCCAGGTTGAATAAAATGGTCAAACTAAGTAGAGAATCAATCTTCAGGATGTTATTTTCATATATATCCAATAACGTTCCAACCGGATCATACGTTTTCATCTGGAGCCAAATGGAACGGTGGTGGCACCCACAGAGAAATGCGCCACAGGAAAATGGCATTCTGTCGGGACACTGACTATTCCTCCTCCCATTAGGTCAAAGTTCACAGCAAATGCTCCATTACACTTTCTACTGAATGAGGACATCTAGTGGAAGGCGTAGGAAGTGCTTCCAGATCCATATCTTGTTGGGAAAGGAGGGGGCGATGACATCAAAGTTGCCTGCCCTATGAGTTCTGTTATACTCACAGACATAATTCAAACAGTTTTAGTGTTTTCTATCCAATAGTAATAATAATATGCATATATTAGCAATCTAGGACAGAGTTTGATGCAGTTCACTATGGGCACGCAATTCATCCAATGTGAAAATACTGTCCTCTATCCTCAACAAGTTTTAAGACACAGTCTACACAGCCGACGGTAGGCAAATAAGATCACAGTTATGAAAACTTAGGACACTAAAGAGGCCTTTCTACCTACTCTGAAAAACACCAAAAGAAAAATGTTCAGGGTCCCTGCTCATCTGCGTGAAAGTGCCTTAGGCATGCTGCAAGGAGGCATGAGGACTACAGATGTGGCCAGGGCAATACATTGCAATGTCCGGACTGTGAGATGCCTAAGACAGCGCTACAGGGAGACGGGATGGACAGTTGATCGTCCTCGCAGTGGCAGACCATGTGTAACAACACCTGCACAGGATCGGTACATCCGAACATCACACCTGTGGAACAGGTACAGGATTGCAACAGCAACTGCCCAAGTTACACCAGGAAAGCACAATCCCTCCATCAGTGCTCAGACTGTCCGCAATAGGCTGAGACAGGCTGGACTGAGGGCTTGTAGGCCTGTTGTAAGGCAGGTCTTCACCAGACATCACCGACAACAACATCACCTATGGGCACAAACACTTCTCCCTCATGTGGTACCCTTCCTGCAGGCTCATCCTGACATGACCCTCCAGCATGACAATGCCACCAGCCATACTGCACAGATCAAGCATAATTTCCTACAAGACAGGAATGCCAGTGGTCTGCCATGGTCAGCGAAGAGCCCGGAGCTCAATCCCATTGAGCATGTCTGGGACCTGTTGGATCAGAGGGTGAGGGCTAGGGCCATTCCCCCCAGAAATGTCCAGGAACTTGCAGGTGCCTTGGTGGAAGAGTGTGGTAACATCTCACAGCAAGAACTGGAAAATCTGCTAAAGTACACGAGGATATGCACTGCTGTACTTAATGCAGCTGGTGGTCACAGCATATATCAACTTTTACTTTTGATTTTGACCCCCACCCCTTTGTTCAGGGACACATTACTCAATTTCTGTTAGTCACATGTCTTTGGGACATGTTCAGTTCATGTCTTAGTTGTTGAATCTTGTTATGTTCATACAAATATTTACACATGTTAAGTTTGCTGAAAATAAATGCAGTTGACAGCGAGAGGAAGTTTCTTTTTTTGTTGCTGACTTTATGTAGAGTTATAAATATAAATATAATATGCCATTTAGCAGACGCTTTTATCCAAAGCAGTCATGTTACAGTCATGTGTGCATACATTCTACGTATGGGTGGTCGCGGGAATCGAACCCACTACCCTGGCGTTACAAGCGCCATGCTCTACCAACTGAGCTACAGAAGGACCATGAGGTCTTCATAGAGTTCTTCATAGAACCCCCTGTAGCTGGTTCTACCTAGATCCCTGTTATAATCTAAAGCCCCTCAAACTCAACACTGGTCCTCGAAGCCGGTACCACTTTGTTTATCTATTCCGGGAATGGATTGACACCTGGAACATCAGGTTGGTCCAATTACTTAACAGAAACCAGCAGACTCCGGACCTCATAGGGTAAGAGTTGAATGCCTCCGATCTAAAGGTTCTTCCTAGAACCCTCTATGACTTGTTCCGCCAGCCTTCTTATCCTTTGAAATTAAACTCTTTATGACAATACATTACACATATATCATAAGGAATTTCTTTTGAGGGCCTGGATTTACAGGCCACATCAGGTCTACAAGTCACATCAAGCCTGCTTGGAAAGTGATGTGTAATTCCCATTGGAATACAGCCAGAGTGAGGATATCCAACGATTGGAACTATTATTCACCCGCAACCTGCATTCAGAATGCCGAACATATCTAAATCATCTCAACTGGAACAACCATACTAACAGATTGGATTAGTTGAGACATTATTAGATGTTATTTATCTTTTTGTAGCGTACGATTCATCAACCAATCAGTGTACAAAAACAGATATTGAAACAAATCATCTGAAAATCAACCTGCAATAAAGCTGAGAAATATGATAATAATGGGTGTGTTTTGAGTCTTTTAGTCTACACAGAGTAAAAATGACACAATCACACTCAACTCTTATAATCACCAACACTGGGATTATTTTATACCACTGATTGTTAAGTACATTTTATTTTTGAATCAATTCTACAAAATCTAACAAATCTCTATCAACATGTTAAATGTGCAGCTAGAAGAAAAAAAAATCGAGATCACCTGTACTCCACACACAGAGACGCGTACAAATTCTGGCCACAACTTTATCCTCCTGATTTCTGCTTACAAGCAAAAATTAAAGCAGGAAGCACCAGTGACTTGGTCTATAAAAAAATGGTCAGATGAAGCAGATGCTAAACTACAGGACTGTTTTGATATTACAGACTGGAACATGTTCCAGATTCTTCCGATGGCATTGAGGAGTACTCCACATCAGTCACTGGCTTTATCAATAAGTGCATTGATGACGTCATCCCCACAGTCACTGTACGTACATAACCCAACCAGAAGCCATGGATTACAGGCAACATTCGCACTGAGCTAAAGGGTAGAGCTGCCGCTTTCAAGGTGCGGGACTCTAACCCGGAAGATTACAAGAAGTCCCGCTATGACCTGCGACAAACCATCAAACAGGCAAAGCTTCAATACAGGGCTAAGATTGAATGATACTACACCGGCTCCGATGCTCGTCGGATGTGGCAGGGCCTGCAAACTATTAGATTACAAAGGGAAGCACAGCCGCAAGCTGCCAAGTGACACGAGCCTACCAGACGAGCTAAATCACTTCTATGCTCGCTTCGAGGCAAGCAACACTGAGGCATGCATGAGAGCATCAGCTGTTCCGGACAACTGTGAGATCACGCTCTCCGTAGCCGACGTGAGTAAGACCTTTAAAGAGGTCAACATACACAAGGCTGGGTGCCAGACGGATTACCAGGACATGTGCTCCGGGCATGCGCTTCCAACTGGCAGGTGTCTTCACTGACATTTTCAACATGTCCCTGATTGAGTCTGTAATACCAACATGATTCAAGCAGACCACCATAGTCCCTGTGCCCAAGAACACAAAGGCAACCTGCCTATATGACTACAGACCCGTAGCCATGAAGTGCTTTGGTTGGTTGGTAATGGCTTACATCAACACCATTATCCCAGAAAACCTAGACCCACTCCAATTTGCATACCGCCCAAACAGATACACAGATGATGCAATCTCTATTGCACTCCACACTGCCCTTTCCCACCTGGACAAAAGGAACACCTATGTGAGAATGCTGTTCATTGACTACAGCACAGCGTTCAACACCATAGTACCCTCAAAGCTCATCAACAAGCTAAGGATCCTGGGACTAAACACCTCTCTCTGCAACTGGATCCTGGACTTCCTGACAGGCCACCCCCAGGTGGTGAGGGTAGGTAGCAACACATCTGCCACACTGATCCTCAACACTGGAGCTCCCCAGGGGTGCATGCTCAGTCCCCTCCTGTACTCCCTGTTCACCCACGACTGCATGGCCAGGCACGACTCCAACACCATCATTAAGTTTGCTGACGACACAACAGTGACAACGACAAGACAGCCTATCGGGAGGAGGTCAGAGACCTGGCCGGGTGGTGCCAGAATAACAACCTATCCCTCAACGTAACCAAGACTAAGGAGATGATTGTGGACTACAAGAAAAGGAATACCGAGCACGTCCCCATTCTCATCAATGGGGCTGTAGTGGAGCAGGTTGAGAGCTTCAAATTCCTTGGTGTCCACATCAACAACAAACTAGATTGGTCCAAACACACCAAGACAGTCGTGAAGTGGGCAGGACAAAGCCTATTCCCCCTCAGGAAACTAAAAAGATTTGGCATGGGTCCTGAGATCCTCAAAAGATTCTACAGCCGCTACATCGAGAGCATCCCGACCAGTTGCATCACTGCCTGGTATGGCATTTGTCGGCCTCTGACCGCAAGGCACTTCAGAGGGTAGTGCGTACGGGCCAGTACATCACTGGGGCAAAGCTGCCTGCCATCCAGGACCTTCTGAACAGGTAACCAAATGGTTACCCGGACTATTTTGCATTGTGTGCCTCCCCCCAATCCCTCTTTTACGCTGCTGCTACTGTCTGTTTACCTTATATGGATAGTCACTTTAACTATACATTCATGTACATACTACCTAAATGGCCTGACCAACCAGTGCTCCAGCACATTGGCTAACCGGGCTATCTGCATTGTGTCCCAGCACCCGCCAACCCCTCTTTTTACGCTTCTGCTACTCTCTGTTCATCATACCTGTATATGCATAGTCACTTTAACGATACCTACATGTACACACTACCTCAATAAGCCTGACTAACAGGTGTCTGTATATAGCCTTGCTACTCTTTTTTCAAATGTCTTTTTACTGTTGTTTTCTTTCTTTACTTACCTACCTACAGACACACACACACATACCTTTTTTCCCCAGCACCATTGGTTAGAGCCTGTAAGTAAGCATTTCACTGTAAGGTTATTGTATTCGGCGCACGTGACAAATAAACTTTGATTTGATTTGAAATGTTACACTGAAAAATGCCCACACAATCCACTGCTGGTTCACTCATATCCCCTTCTATTCCTCTACTCGCTGCTCAGAAAAATCACGGAAAAAAATTGCATTTGAAAGGCAGAAATCATGGGAAATATATCATCTACTCCAGTACTGTATATGCAAAATGGTTATGGGAATACCAAATTACATGCAAAAATATTCCCATTTAGGTACAGTTGAAAACACTGAGGTAAACACTTGTTTAAAAGAAATACGCAAATTACAACAACAAAAAAGCTTATTCAGATTCAGAAGAAAAAAAAAGCTTTTTCTGCCTTCCAACGAATCAGAAAACATCAAACACTTTCTTCCTAAAATGGTTCTTCAGATGAAAACGGTTCTTGGTAGAGATCCTTCTGGAAAGAACCCTTTTGGAAGCATCTTTTCGAACAGTGTACAACTTTATATGATGATATCTGTGATGCGGTTTTGATATTTGTTGTTGTGGTATTGCAAAATAATCTGGAAGTTTCACCATTAAAGATTTCAGCTTTAACTTATATTACATTTAGGAAAAGAAAATCATTATCATTCCTGTGTTATTGTAGTTATCATACCTGTATTATTGTAGGCATCATACCTGTGTTAGTGTAGGCCTCATACCTGTGTTATTGTAGGCCTCATACCTGTGTTATTGTAGGCCTCATACCTGTGTTATTGTAGGCCTCATACCTGTGTTATTGTAGGCCTCATACCTGTGTTATTGTAGGCCTCATACCTGTGTTATTGTAGGCCTCATACCTGTGTTATTGTAGGCCTCATACCTGTGTTATTGTAGGCCTCATACCTGTGTTATTGTAGGCCTCATACCTGTGTTATTGTAGGCCTCATACCTGTGTTATTGTAGTTCTCATACCTGTGTTATTGTAGGCCTCATACCTGTGTTATTGTAGGCCTCATACCTGTGTTATTATAGGCCTCATACCTGTGTTATTGTCGGCCTCATACCTGTGTTATTGTAGTTCTCATACCTCTATTATTGTAGGCCTAATACCTGTGTTATTGTAGGCCTCATACCTGTGTTATTGTAGGCCTCATACCTGTGTTATTGTAGGCCTCATACCTGTGTTATTGTAGGCCTCATACCTGTGTTATTGTAGGCCTCATACCTGTGTTATTGTAGGCCTCATACCTTTGTTATTGTAGGCCTCATACCTGTGTTATTGTAGGCCTCATACCTGTGTTATTGTAGGCTTCATACCTGTGTTAGTGTAGGCCTCATACCTGTGTTATTGTAGGCCTCATACCTGTGTTATTGTAGGCCTCATACCTGTGTTATTGTAGGCTTCATACCTCATACCTGTGTTAGTGTAGGCCTCATACCTGTGTTATTGTAGGCCTCATACCTGTGTTATTGTAGGCCTCATACCTGTGTTATTGTAGGCCTCATACCTGTGTTATTGTAGGCCTCATACCTGTGTTATTGTAGTTCTCATACCTGTGTTATTGTAGGCCTCATACCTGTGTTATTGTAGGCCTCATACCTGTGTTATTATAGGCCTCATACCTGTGTTATTGTCGGCCTCATACCTGTGTTATTGTAGTTCTCATACCTGTGTTATTGTAGGCCTAATACCTGTGTTATTGTAGGCCTCATACCTGTGTTATTGTAGGCCTCATACCTGTGTTATTGTAGGCCTCATACCTGTGTTATTGTAGGCCTCATACCTGTGTTATTGTAGGCCTCATACCTGTGTTATTGTAGGCCTCATACCTGTGTTATTGTAGGCCTCATACCTGTGTTATTGTAGGCCTCATACCTGTGTTATTGTAGGCCTCATACCTGTGTTATTGTAGGCCTCATACCTGTGTTATTGTAGGCCTCATACCTGTGTTATTGTAGGCCTCATACCTGTGTTATTGTAGGCCTCATACCTGTGTTATTGTAGGCCTCATACCTGTGTTATTGTAGGCCTCATACCTGTGTTATTGTAGGCCGCATACCTGTGTTATTGTAGGCCTCATACCTGTGCTATTGTAGTTATCATACCTGTGTTATTGTAGGCCTCATATCGGTGTTATTGTAGTTCTCATACCTGTGTTATTGTAGGCCTCATACCTGTGTTATTGTAGGCCTCATACCTGTGTTATTGTAGGCCTCATACTTGTGTTATTGTAGGCCTCATACCTGTTTTATTGTAGGCCTCATACCTGTTTTATTGTAGTTCTCATACCTGTGTTATTGTAGTTCTCATTCTCATACCTGTGTTATTGTAGTTCTCATACCTGTGTTATTGTAGTTCTCATACCTGTGTTATTGTAGTTCTCATTCTCATACCTGTGTTATTGTAGTTCTCATACCTGTGTTATTGTAGTTCTCATACCTGTGTTATTGTAGATCTCATACCTGTGTTATTGTAGGTCTCATACTTGTGTTATTGTAGGCCTCATACCTGTGTTATTGTAGTTCTCATACCTGTGTTATTGTAGTTCTCATACATGTGTTATTGTAGTTCTCATACCTGTGTTATTGTAGTTCTCATACCTGTGTTATTGTAGTTCTCATACCTGTGTTATTGTAGTTCTCATACCTGTGTTATTGTAGTGCTCATACCTGTGTTATTGTAGTTCTCATACCTGTGTTATTGTAGGCCTCATACTTGTGTTATTGTAGGCCTCATACCTGTTTTTGTATTGTAGGCCTCATACCTGTTTTATTGTAGTTCTCATACCTGTGTTATTGTAGTTCTCATTCTCATACCTGTGTTATTGTAGTTCTCATACCTGTGTTATTGTAGTTCTCATACCTGTGTTATTGTAGTTCTCATTCTCATACCTGTGTTATTGTAGTTCTCATACCTGTGTTATTGTAGTTCTCATACCTGTGTTATTGTAGTTCTCATACCTGTGTTATTGTAGTTATCATACTTGTGTTATTGTAGGCCTCATACCTGTGTTATTGTAGTTCTCATACCTGTGTTATTGTAGTTCTCATACCTGTGTTATTGTAGTTCTCATACCTGTGTTATTGTAGTGCTCATACCTGTGTTATTGTAGTTCTCATACCTGTGTTATTGTAGTTCTCATACCTGTGTTATTGTAGTGCTCATACCTGTGTTATTGTAGTGCTCATACCTGTGTTATTGTAGTTCTCATACCTGTGTTATTGTAGTGCTCATACCTGTGTTATTGTAGTGCTCATACCTGTGTTATTGTAGTGCTCATACCTGTGTTATTGTAGTTATCATACCTGTGTTATTGTAGTGCTCATACCTGTGTTATTGTAGTGCTCATACCTGTGTTATTGTAGTGCTCATACCTGTGTTATTGTAGTGCTCATACCTGTGTTATTGTAGGCCTCATACCTGTGTTATTGTAGGCCTCATACCTGTGTCGTTGTAGGCCTCATACCTGTGTTATTGTAGGCCTTATACCTGTGTTATTGTAGGCCGCATACCTGTGTTATTGTAGGCCTCATACCTGTGCTATTGTAGTTATCATACCTGTGTTATTGTAGGCCTCATATCGGTGTTATTGTAGTTCTCATACCTGTGTTATTGTAGGCCTCATACCTGTGTTATTGTAGGCCTCATACCTGTGTTATTGTGCTGATAATACCTGTGTTATTGTAGGCCTCATACCTGTGTTATTGTAGTTCTCATACCTGTGTTATTGTAGTTCTCATACCTGTGTTATTGTAGTTCTCATACCTGTGTTATTGTGCTGCTAATACCTGTGTTATTGTAGGCCTCATACCTGTGTTATTGTAGGCCTCATACCTGTGTTATTGTAGGCCTCATACCTGTGTTATTGTAGGTCTCATACCTGTGTTATTGTAGGTCTCATACTTGTGTTATTGTAGGCCTCATACCTGTGTTATTGTAGTCCTCATACCTGTGTTATTGTAGGTCTCATACCTGTGTTATTGTAGGCCTCATACCTGTGTTATTGTAGGTCTCATACCTGTGTTATTGTAGTTCTCATACCTGTGTTATTGTAGGCCTCATACCTGTGTTATTGTAGGCCTCATACCTGTGTTATTGTAGGCCTCATACCTGTGTTATTGTAGGTCTCATACCTGTGTTATTGTAGGTCCTACAGGCCTCACCTGTGTTATTGTAGGCCTCATACTTGTGTTATTGTAGGCCTCATACTTGTGTTATTGTAGGCCTCATACCTGTTTTATTGTAGTACTCATACCTGTGTTATTGTAGGCCTCATACCTGTGTTATTGTAGTTCTCATACCTGTGTTATTGTAGGTCTCATACTTGTGTTATTGTAGGCCTCATACCTGTGTTATTGTAGGCCTCATACCTGTGTTATTGTAGGCCTCATACTTGTGTTATTGTAGGCCTCATACCTGTGTTATTGTAGTTCTCATACCTGTGTTATTGTAGTTCTCATACATGTGTTATTGTAGTTCTCATACCTGTGTTATTGTAGTGCTCATACCTGTGTTATTGTAGTTCTCATACCTGTGTTATTGTAGTTCTCATTCTCATACCTGTGTTATTGTAGTTCTCATACCTGTGTTATTGTAGTTCTCATATCTGTGTTATTGTAGTGCTCATACCTGTGTTATTGTAGTGCTCATACCTGTGTTATTGTAGTGCTCATACCTGTGTTATTGTAGTGCTCATACCTGTGTTATTGTAGTGCTCATACCTGTGTTATTGTAGTGCTCATACCTGTGTTATTGTAGTGCTCATACCTGTGTTATTGTAGTGCTCATACCTGTGTTATTGTAGTTATCATACCTGTGTTATTGTAGTGCTCATACCTGTGTTATTGTAGTGCTCATACCTGTGTTATTGTAGTGCTCATACCTGTGTTATTGTAGTGCTCATACCTGTGTTATTGTAGTGCTCATACCTGTGTTATTGTAGGCCTCATACCTGTGTCGTTGTAGGCCTCATACCTGTGTTATTGTAGGCCTCATACCTGTGTTATTGTAGGCCGCATACCTGTGTTATTGTAGGCCTCATACATGTGCTATTGTAGTTCTCATACCTGTGTTATTGTAGGCCTCATACCTGTGTTATTGTAGGCCTCATACCTGTGTTATTGTAGGCCTCATACCTGTGTTATTGTAGGTCTCATACCTGTGTTATTGTAGGTCTCATACCTGTGTTATTGTAGGTCTCATACCTGTGTTATTGTAGGCCTCATACTTGTGTTATTGTAGGCCTCATACTTGTGTTATTGTAGGCCTCATACCTGTTTTATTGTAGTACTCATACCTGTGTTATTGTAGGCCTCATACCTGTGTTATTGTAGATCTCATACCTGTGTTATTGTAGGTCTCATACTTGTGTTATTGTAGGCCTCATACCTGTGTTATTGTAGGCCTCATACCTGTGTTATTGTAGGCCTCATACTTGTGTTATTGTAGGCCTCATACCTGTTTTATTGTAGGCCTCATACCTGTTTTATTGTAGTTCTCATACCTGTGTTATTGTAGTTCTCATTCTCATACCTGTGTTATTGTAGTTCTCATACCTGTGTTATTGTAGTTCTCATACCTGTGTTATTGTAGTTCTCATTCTCATACCTGTGTTATTGTAGTTCTCATACCTATGTTATTGTAGTTCTCATACCTGTGTTATTGTAGTTCTCATACCTGTGTTATTGTAGTTCTCATACTTGTGTTATTGTAGTCCTCATACCTGTGTTATTGTAGTTCTCATACCTGTGTTATTGTAGTTCTCATACCTGTGTTATTGTAGTTCTCATACCTGTGTTATTGTAGTTCTCATACCTGTGTTATTGTAGTTCTCATACCTGTGTTATTGTAGTTCTCATACCTGTGTTATTGTAGTTCTCATACCTGTGTTATTGTAGTTCTCATACCTGTGTTATTGTAGTGCTCATACCTGTGTTATTGTAGTGCTCATACCTGTGTTATTGTAGTGCTCATACCTGTGTTATTGTAGTTATCATACCTGTGTTATTGTAGTGCTCATACCTGTGTTATTGTAGGCCTCATACCTGTGTCGTTGTAGGCCTCATACCTGTGTTATTGCAGGCCTCATACCTGTGTTATTGTAGGCCGCATACCTGTGTTATTGTAGGCCTCATACCTGTGCTATTGTAGTTCTCATACCTGTGTTATTGTAGGCCTCATACCTGTGTTATTGTAGGCCTCATACCTGTGTTATTGTAGGCCTCATACCTGTGTTATTGTAGGTCTCATACCTGTGTTATTGTAGGTCTCATACTTGTGTTATTGTAGGCCTCATACCTGTGTTATTGTAGGCCTCATACCTGTGTTATTGTAGGCCTCATACCTGTGTTATTGTAGGCCTCATACCTGTTTTATTGTAGTACTCATACCTGTGTTATTGTAGGCCTCATACCTGTGTTATTGTAGATCTCATACCTGTGTTATTGTAGGTCTCATACCTGTGTTATTGTAGGTCTCATACCTGTGTTATTGTAGGCCTCATACTTGTGTTATTGTAGGCCTCATACTTGTGTTATTGTAGGCCTCATACCTGTTTTATTGTAGGCCTCATACCTGTTTTATTGTAGTTCTCATACCTGTGTTATTGTAGTTCTCATTCTCATACCTGTGTTATTGTAGTTCTCATACCTGTGTTATTGTAGTTCTCATACCTGTGTTATTGTAGTTCTCATTCTCATACCTGTGTTATTGTAGTTCTCATACCTGTGTTATTGTAGTTCTCATACCTGTGTTATTGTAGTTCTCATACCTGTGTTATTGTAGTTCTCATACTTGTGTTATTGTAGTCCTCATACCTGTGTTATTGTAGTTCTCATACCTGTGTTATTGTAGTGCTCATACCTGTGTTATTGTAGTTCTCATACCTGTGTTATTGTAGTTCTCATACCTGTGTTATTGTAGTGCTCATACCTGTGTTATTGTAGTGCTCATACCTGTGTTATTGTAGTGCTCATACCTGTGTTATTGTAGTGCTCATACCTGTGTTATTGTAGTGCTCATACCTGTGTTATTGTAGTGCTCATACCTGTGTTATTGTAGTGCTCATACCTGTGTTATTGTAGTTCTCATACCTGTGTTATTGTAGTGCTCATACCTGTGTTATTGTAGTGCTCATACCTGTGTTATTGTAGTGCTCATACCTGTGTTATTGTAGTGCTCATACCTGTGTTATTGTAGTGCTCATACCTGTGTTATTGTAGTGCTCATACCTGTGTTATTGTAGTGCTCATACCTGTGTTATTGTAGTGCTCATACTTGTGTTGGTGAATATTCATGTCATTTGAATTCATTCCAAAACGAGGCCTTGAGCGCAGAAACATAAATGTTTTTAACTAACGTGAAATAAATATATTTTAAACAGATTTTATTTGTTACACATATCTTTGGTGATGAAGCTTCATGCCGGGGAAAGGAATCTCGGGTTAATGAATACGGCTCTACAAACCTGTGTATTATAAGGTCTTCTCATGAACGGTTACATCATTTATATGTTTCTGCCCCCTGGGACTGGAGTGTGAATTTCCTTGAACCCCCCCCTCCCATACATAAAACAAAAAAAGAAGATAGGTTTTTTTTATGGGTGTACGTGCGTCTGTGCGCATGTGTTTGAGACAGGGAGACAAAGAGAGATTCATCGTCTGCAGTTGTTCTGCTGAACGGATAAGTACTTGCAATATTCAAAGGCAGATGGTTGCATTTCAGCCCCTCGGAGCAGATTGTCTGCATTCACTGCGATCTTTTCCTCTCCCCGGCAGATCGTTAGACCTCTCTATGTTTGATGGCTCCTGTGTGTCATGTAAAAAATTATTCCCTGTGTGAAATAGTTTCCAATCGTTCTTGATTGTTCTGATTGCGTTCTTATTGTGACATCATGTGGTTTCATTTCTCACAGCTTGAAAATGTTCCCAGTTCAATAATAGAGCAGCTCTTTTGTCTCTTTATGCGGATGGCTGGAGCTCCGGGCGGCAGGTAGCCTAGTGGTTAGAGCGTTGGGCCAGTAACCAAAAGGTTGCTGGATTGAATCCCCGAGCTGACAAGCTGAACAAGGCAGTTAACCCACTGTTCCCAAAGGCTGTCATTGTAAATAATAAGTTGTTCTTAACTGACTTGCCTAGTTAAAGGGGATGGCTGAGATCATCTCTATACGTGGATGGCTGAGATCATCTCTATATGTGGATGACTGAGATCATCTCTATATGTGGATGGCTGAGATCATCTCTTCATGTGGGTGGCTGAGATCATCTCTATATGTGGATGGCTGAGATCATCTCTTCATGGCTGAGATCATCTCTGAGATATCTCTATATGTGGATGGCTGAGATCATCTCTATACGTGGATGGCTAAGATCATCTCTATATGTTGATGGCTGAGATCATCTCTTCATGTGGATGGCTGAGATCATCTCTATATGTGGATGGCTGAGATCATCTCTATATGTGGATGGCTGAGATCATCTCTATATGTGGATGGCTGAGATCATCTCTTCATGTGGATGGCTGAGATCATCTCTATATGTGGATGGCTGAGATCATCTCTATATGTGGATGGCTGAGATCATCTCTATATGTTGATGGCTGAGATCATCTCTATATGTGGATGGCTGAGATCATCTCTATATGTTGATGGCTGAGATCATCTCTTCATGTGGATGGCTGAGATCATCTCTATATGGCTGAGATCATCTCTATATGTGGATGGCTGAGATCATCTCTATATGTGGATGGCTGAGATCATCTCTATATGTGGATGGCTGAGATCATCTCTATATGTGGATGGCTGAGATCATCTCTATATGTGGATGGCTGAGATCATCTCTATATGTGGATGGCTGAGATCATCTCTATATGTGGATGGCTGAGATCATCTCTATATGTGGATGGCTGAGATCATCTCTATATGTGGATGGCTGAGATCATCTCTTAATGTGGATGGCTGAGCTCATGCGGGTGTTTCTCTCACACCCTCCCTCAACCACGAAAAAACAGTTCTGTGGGCACGCGCATTTGCTTCACACATCTGCCAATCAATGGTGGCGAGGAGTATTGTAAGCTTGTTGAGGCGTGAGGTCAGCATATAAGTCCCAGAAGTCACGTGTCGAGGGTTAATGTGAGGAGAGATATTCTGCGATTTCAAAGACTCGGGCGTTTACGTTTTTCGATTGACAACGCATATATCTGTTAGTTAGTTAGTTATCAAACTACACAGACAAGTTTAAACTGCAGACCTCTGAAAACAATCCATCGCGACCAGTTTACAGCTCATTATGCTAGTTAGCTAGCTCAACCAAAGGTGAAGGGGTGTAAGAGAAACATATGCAGGAGCTCAGCCATCCACACAGATACGCGCATTCAGTTATTGTCCGGGAACATTTTCACGCTGCGAAAAGTTTTACAACATGACGTCAACATACAATAAGGAACGATTTGGGAACCATTTCACACTGGGAAGATTTTTACATGACACCCGGCACAGGCAAATGAAAGCAGTGCATAGCCCTGTTTTATCCCTTCAATACAATCCACTGGAAAGCATGACAGGCAAATCAGACAGTCACATGGTGGGGACAGATAACCGTGTTCTTATTCAGCAGAATAGAAGAAGAACAACCTGCTGAGTTTTCACATGTATCCCAGCTATAAAGTATGTTCTATGGCTTTGAGGGTGAAAAGCCGTCAGTGCGAGACTGCAGACGGTAAAAACCACACGGTAGAGGTCAGAGGTTGCCCAGGGGTGATGATTGAGCAAATCAATATGTGTTGGGGTGCAGCATTCTGTTCCTCAGTCCTCCAGTCCGGGATACTCCTCACTCCAAGATACTCCTCACTCCAAGATGCTCCTCACTCCAAGATACTCCCCACTCCAAGATACTCCTCACTCCAAGATACTCCAAGGTACTCCTCACTCCAAGATACTCCCCACTCCAAGATACTCCCCACTCCAAGATACTCCTCAATCCAAGATATCCTCACTCCAAGATACTCCTCACTCCAATATACTCCTCACTCCAAGATACTCCCCACTCCAATATACTCCTCACTCCAAGATACTCTCCACTCCAAGATACTCCTCACTCCAAGATACTCCTCACTCCAAGATACTCCTCACTCCAAGATATTACTCACTCCAAGATACGCCTCGCTCCAAGATATTCCTCATTCCAAGAAACTCCACAATCCAAGATACTCCGTACTCCGGGAGTCCAGGGTGGAACATGAGTGTCATCGATAGGGTTGGAGATAGGCTTACCCACGCTAGTGTCTTGGATTGGAGTTGGAGAGAGAGTTTCCCATGCTTGTGTCTTGGAGTAGTGTTGGAGAGAGGGTTAGCCATGCTAGTGTCTTGGAGTAGTGTTGGAGAGAGGGTTACCCATGCTAGTGTCTTGAATAATATTTGGAGAGAGGCTTACCCACGCTAGGGGCTCTCTCCATATAATTTAAGTGAAAAATATGTGACAAGCCCCACTGTAAATTTCAAACCATGTTTTCCACATTGGCTAAAAAGCTGTGTCTGTTGCTATGTGTGTGTGTAAAGTAGACAGGAAACCGCCTAGTAACCATCTAAAATATATTCCTTTTTAGCAGACCCCTACTTGTCTCAAGCTCAGTGTCTCAAGTCGTTTGGTATTTTTCTCTCGTGTGTCTCCAGGGTTTAGATTCCAATGTAAAGAGGAGCTGGGGTTCCTCAGGTTTGGGTTCTGTGCCCGCTCCACCCCGCCTCCCACATTGCTGCCGCACAAGTCATCTGCAGGCTGTTTATTTGTGGGTTCATGGGTGTTACCTTTCAGCTCCAATTCAGACGGTGAAAGTGATCTTACACCAACCAATCAGTCATGGACCTTAATGTCTTCATTTCCCTCTCCACTCCACCTGATTTCACTCTGCTGCCCAAATGGTATCAAACTTACAGTCAGAACTGTTATGGTGTCTGTCCAAAAACATCTGATATTATTTCCTCTAGGTTCCAGAACTATGATGTCACATGATCCCACACTTTTTGACTCACTGTATTTGTATGGAAACTTGTTTCTACATTATGTTATATCTGAAAGGATGTACATCAATTTCAATGTATCATTTTATCAGTCATGATTTCGATGACTTTAACATTGGACTCATACTGAAGTAAAATTTCAATCGCATTTCATTTAGGTTTATCTGACTCCTGAAACCAAGAGTACACTGCTTGATGTTTATCTGACTTCGGCAAACAAAGAGTACACTGCTTGAGGTTTATCTGACTTCTGAAACCAAGAGGACATCGCTTGAGGTTTATCTGACTTCTGAAACCAAGAGGACACCGCTTGATGTTTATCTGACTTCTGAAACCAAGAGGACACCGCTTGAGGTTTATCTGACTTCTGAAACCAAGAGGACACCGCTCGAGGTTTATCTGACTTCTGAAACCAAGAGGACACCGTTTGAGGTTTATCTGACTTCTGAAACCAAGAGGACACCGTTTGAGGTTTATCTGACTTCTGAAACCAAGAGGACACCGTTTGATGTTTATCTGACTTCTGAAACCAAGAGGACACCGTTTGAGGTTTATCTGACTTCTGAAACCAAGAGGACACCGTTTGATGTTTATCTGACTTCTGAAACCAAGAGGACACCGTTTGAGGTTTATCTGACTTCTGAAACCAAGAGGACACCGTTTGATGTTTATCTGACTTCTGAAACCAAGAGGACACAGCTCGAGGTTTGATTTGCAGCCCATGATGCTCAAGATCACATGTTTAGAGGTGCTTGATGGAGAGCATCGCCTGCCAACTCCCTTCTAAGATGGACATGGAGTCTCCAACATCCTTAGACACGTCTGCACAGCTAGTCCAAGCCACTAAGGCCTCAAACCAGACGTCAAAAAAGGAATTAAAGACCCGCGACGACCTACAGAAAATGGGACTGGAACATGTAGGATAACCATGTGTGTACATTAATGTAGGTTAAACGTGTGTATTTCAATGTAGGCTAACCATGTGTGTACATTACTGAAGGATATTTGAACAGGAAGTGGAAAAAGATCAAACATTCATGTGTCAAGTCAAATGGACACTACACATGAAGTAGGCAGCATCCATAGAGAGGGACAATAACATCTGTTATATTAGAGAGGGAGACAACATACACATGCCAGATATTTTTTTAAATTTTTTACAAAACATTCCATTTTAATCCAATGGACAAAACTATTTTGTACACCCCTGGGAAGCAGTTCTTCCATCTAACTTGTTTCAAAGGTTGTTGTTGGAAAAAACGACAGCCTTCATATATTTATTATTAGATTTATTGAGGGAACAAACAGGAAAATTTGAGAAACCTACACATTCAAAGAGAGGCGAAACAGTGTGATCAAATAAACAATGTCATATTTTGAATAGCTCATTCAATAGAATATCACACTGGGAATGAATAACATAGGCTTTCCATGTTGAATTAATCCTTAAGTAATCCTTAAGTAAGCTTTACATACAGTGCCTTGCCCAATTTTTCAGTTTTTGATTTGATAAAAAAGTTTGAAATATCCAATAAATGTCGTTCCACTTCATGATTGTGTCCCACTTGTTGTTGATTCTTCACAAAAAAATACAATTTTATATCTTTATGTTTGAAGCCTGAAATGTGGCAAAAGGTCGCAAAGTTCAAAGAATACTTTCGCAAGGCACTGTATATTGGCTTGTCTTACCCAGGTCACCTCCTGGAGAAATGTATATTTGACCATTATTTTTAAGTAACTCCATATTAAAGACTTTTCCTTGGAGCATTGATCAGCTTGAGCTGCACTAGACAGCAGAACAGTATTATTTTTATTAACTTATTAGCTTATTCATAACATTGAACAGTATTATTTTTATTAACTTATTAGCTTATTCATAACATTATTTGTATGAGGACGTTTTTGTAGTTAAATAACAACATGTTACATCCTTATGATAAGATATACATTTATTGTGTTCTCATTCCAGGTAGAGTTTTTACCAGGATGCTGTGGGCTCATTCTAGGTAGAGTTTTTACCAGGATATTGTGGGTAGCGAACTGGCGAGTAAAAGCAGAGGGAAAATGTTTGTGAGAAAGAAAAACAAGAAAAAAATGGAAAATGAATATGTTTTATCTTGGACAGCGTAGACGCAGTTAGAAAGCTCTGCCCTCCCTGGAGAAACTAACTATAGTCTATTTGATATTGCCTGTGGGGTGTAGTCCCCCCCCCTCCCTTATTCCTCCATATTAAAGTGAAATCACCTGGGATGTAATTAATTTATTAGAATCAGTGTGCAGGGACAGGGGGGGTCGTCGCATGTGTTTCATGGTGAGCTGTGGTTGCTTGGGTTCCGGATGATTGGGATTAATAACAAGGGCCAATTTGAAATAGGAATCAGAGTGCTTAATAAACAGAGGAGGAGGAAGCATGAGGGTGCGTGAACCCCCCCCCACACACACCCAGGGCCATTGGAACAAAGGGGGCTTTGTGAGTGGGTGCGTATTGCAGCGTACAGCGTGCTCTAGTTATAGTACACCAGATCCCAATTGTAACTCACTATAGTAATTATATAGGATAATTTACGTGTCTTTATTTCAGACGAGTAAAACGTTATTTCAAACAGACCACTCAAAACAGCCCGTTTCATGAGGCGTCTTGCATTTCAAATCGAGGAAATTGAGACGTTTCTCTGAGATTTAATGTAAAAGCTGTGTTCGTTCTGTGCTGTAGAATGGCGCTGCGATGGATAGCTCCCGTGTTACGTGCTCCTGACCAATTCTGCTATTTTGTGTGTTTGTTTTTTTTGCGCTGATCTTTTAAAAGTAGTTTTACATAATGTTTTCGCCACCATTTCCTGTTTTACTTTTCTATAATTTCTCTAGTTTTTCCTCGATCTCTGCGTTGTTGGGAAGGTTGGGAGGAGTTTCACTGTTAGTATACACCTGTTGTTTACGAAGCATGTGACCAATTGTTTTTAATTTGATTTGAATACAGATGAATCACCTCATTGATTTAGATATCCCTCAAAGTAAAGCAGGAAGAGATGAAGACTGCCCTGACTTCTGCATGCTATCAAAATGCTAATTTAATAAATACCCTTTTAAACAGATCAAACTGGTTGAATCAACTTTGTTTCCATCATCATTTCAACCCCAAAAACTTTTTTTAATCTAAATTCAACTTCTAATCAATGATTTTTGTTGTTGTTGATGATTTCACGTTGAATTGATGTTAAAATATCCGGCCTGGATCAGGCATTCATGGATCAGGGATTCATGGATCAGGCATGATCATTGCTTCATGCAAAGGTAGAACCACTACTGAAGGACACCAATAAGAAGAAGAGACTTGCTTTGGCCAAGAAACGCGAGCAATGGACATTAGACTGGAGGAAATCTGTCCTTTGGTCTCATGAGTCCAAATTTATGATTTTTAGTTCCAACTGTGTGACACAGAGTAGGTGAATGGATGATCTCTGCATTTGTGGTTCCACCGTGAAGTATGGAGGAGGAGGTGTGATGGTGTGGATGTTTTGCTGGTGACATGTTTTGTCTGTGATTTACACTCAGCCAGCATGGCTATCACAGCATTCTGCAGCGATTCGGCATATCATCTGGTTCTGCACTTAGTCGGTCTATCATTTGTTTTTCAACAGGACAATGACCCACAACACAACTCCAAGTTGTGTAAGGGCTAATTGACCAAGGAGAGTGATGGAGTGCTGCATCAGATGACCTGGCCTCCCTCAACCCAATTGAGATGGTTCGGGATGAGTTGGAACGCAGAGTGAAGGGAAAGCAGCCAACAAGTGCTCAGCATATGTGGGAACACCTTCAAGACTGTTGGAAAAGCATTCCTGATGAAGCTGGTTGAGATAATTCCAAGAGTGTGCAAAGCTGTCATCAAGGCAAAGGGTAGCTACTATGAAAAATCAAAAATCTAAAATATATTTGGATTTTTTTTTTAACACCTTTTTGGTTACTACTTGATTCCATATGTGTTATTTCATAGTTTTTATGTCTTTGCTATTATTGTACAATGTAGAAAATAGTAAAAAATAAAGAAAAACCCTTGAATGAGTAGGTCTGTCCAAACTTTTGACTGGTAGTGTATATATTACACACATTTAACCCCTTTTTTTTAGGTAGGCACAAAACTAATAAGTTAAACCTGTATCGTTTACCTTCAGACAGTCCCATGACACTTGTGGGGGCTGTAGAGTAAAACGGACAACACCATCGTGTTCGTGAGAATCTTCTAAACAGAATTTGGCAAATCGACGGTACCGACTCCGGACAAGTCTCCTGACACCTGTGGGGAGGTGAGGAGAAAGGTTAATTAAGTAATTATTTTGAAGCCTTTAGACAATTGGGACATGGATTGTGTATGTGTGCCATTCAGAGTGTGAATGGGCAAAGACAAAATATTTAGAGGCTGGCTAGTGATGGCTAGTTAACAGTCTGATGGCCATGAGACAGAAGCTGTCGAGCAGGGTGAACGGGGTAGCTGACGTCCTTGATGATCTTCATGGAAGGTGATGCGTTGGGCTGACCACACCATCTTCTGGAGGGCCTTGCGGTTGTGGACAGTGCAGTTGCTGTACAGCCCAACAGCATGCTCTCAATGGGGCATAGAGTATGTAAGCGTTTGTGAGGGTCTAAGGGGCCGCATTTCTTCAACCTCCTGAGGTTGCTTTTTATTTATTGTGGACTATTTCAAATTGTCAGTGATGTGTACACCAAGGAGCTTTTCAACTTCTCTACTGTGGCCCCGTTGATGTGGATGGGGCGATGCTCTCTCTGCTGTCTCCTGAAGTCCACGATCAGCTCCTTCGTTTTGTTGACATTGAACCAGAGGTTATTTTCCTGGCACCACTCCTCCAGGGCCCTCACCTCCTCCCTGCATGCTGTCTCGTCGTTGTTTGTAATCAGGCCTACTACCGTTGTGTACTTCAGGATTGAGTTCGAGGCATACGTGTCCACACAGTCATGGGTAAACAGGGAGATCAGGAGGGGGCTTATTTATTTCAATGTGGCATGTGTGGGGTCCGTGGGATCCTTTTGATTATTTATTTTGATTCCTCATGTCTTGCTCATTGGTAGGACGAAGTCTGGTCCAAATCGGACGTTGGGTAATACATGTATGTATATAACATCTTCTGAATCCTATAAATGAAAATGACCAATTTAGTTGCAATCAATAAGCTTAATTTCTTTATTTTAAATTCTAACTCCAGGAACGATTTGATAACAATCTTAGATCGTGGTTTGTCATGACTTGCTGAAATGACATAGAATGACATTGCATAACACAACATATTAGATGAACTGGAATGACACTAACTCAACAGAAACTCAGTGTTTCACAGTTAAGAGCTGCGAACAAACAATGCCTCACAAAATATTTGAATGAGCCGCCACCCCTACATATGAATTCCCACTAAATATTTGAATGAGCCGCCACCCCTACATATGAATTCCCACTAAAGGAGGAAAGAACTCTGTTTTGAGTTGCAGATAACCATTGGTTCTACATATAACCACCAAGGAACCCTTAAGGAACCCTCATTTCTGTGTGTGTGTGTGTGTGTGTGTGTGTGTGTGTGTATACCTGGAACTAAAGTCAACTTCATGATCCCTCAGGCTTCGCTCGTTGCCAGTATGTGCATAATGAAATCCATTGTCAATGATAACGTACTTCCTCCCAGTATCAACGTTATAAATGTTTAATGTGGTGCGTGAGATTGCTATAAAGGTAGTAAATGAGATCAAAGCCTTCCGACATTATATGACCTGTCTGGGTGCCTGTTCAGTGTTGTTCACCAGAGGCCTCCTTTACTGGGCAGGATATTGGCATGGATAATGCACACCCCCTATGGATTATACTGGGCATAGCCTTCCACAATATACGCATAGAAGGGGCTCCTGCACTCTTTAATAGTCTCAATGACTCCTCTATAGTGGGTTGCCCTTCGACATAAGATGCCTCCTGACAGCCATGTTGGTAGACCACCACATTAATTATTTTGATAACAACAGCTGAGCGGCTACCCCCAAGCTGCATGATAACAGCGCCTAAAACGGGTTGATTCAACACAACAGTCCATTTCTGTGCAGTATTTGGCTGCTCTAATAAGGTAGGAAAGACAACCTAATTATTACATTTGTTTATAGATTAATCATGAAACACCAAGGAGAGCTGTCAGAAAAGCCCTTCAAGACCAGAACCCACTGGTAAGTCTGATTGATTTTGAGTTTAGTTTAGCATTTATGCTAACCAGGTATAGTTTGGTTGTTATGCTGTTATGCTAACCAGGTTTAGTTTGGTTGTTATGCTGTTATGCTAACCAGGTTTAGTTAAGCTCTTATGTAGTTATGCTAACCAGGTTTAGTTAAGCTCTGGCATTGAGCTTAGTGGTAGTAGTTATACTATTTGTATGTTTTAAGCTAAGAATCTCATCATATCCTGCTTCCAGACGTTTCAACACAGAGATTACAAAGTTTGGATTTGCACTAAATAATTTCATTTCATGCACAAGGCATGTACAAAATCCAGTATAATGATTAGCCTCATATACCTTGTCTTCAAGTATCGCTTTTAAATAGAGAATAAATATGTAAATAATGTGTGTTTAGCCATCCTCTGCTTCAATGCATTGGCATTGCCTTCCATAATCAGCAGCAAAACGGTTTCACACGGATGAGATGAAACTAATTGTAAGCTTATGACTGAACAACAAGGTCAGTCTCAATAGACTCAATAGACATCACACATCTCTCCCCAGTATACTACTAGCCATTGTCCAGTCTCTAGACAACAAGGTAGACACAGTTTGAGCTTGGGTTGCCTTCCAGAGACTGTAACATCCTCTGTTTTACGGAGACGTGTCTCTCTCGGGATATGCTGTTGGAGTCGGCCACCTGGATTCTAAGTGCGCGTCTCTCTCGGGATATGCTGTTGGAGTCGGCCACCTGGATTCTAAGTGCGAGTCTCTCTCGGGATATGCTGTTGGAGTCGGCCACCTGGATTCTAAGTGCGCGTCTCTCTCGGGATATGCTGTTGGAGTCGGCCACCTGGATTCTAAGTGCGCGTCTCTCTCGGGATATGCTGTTGGAGTCGGCCACCTGGATTCTAAGTGCGCGTCTCTCTCGGGATATGCTGTTGGAGTCGGCCACCTGGATTCTAAGTGCGCGTCTCTCTCGGGATATGCTGTTGTAGTCGGCCACCTGGATTCTAAGTGCATCACGCCTACAGGAATAAAACACCTCTTCAAGCAAGAAGGGCGGGGGTGTATGTTTCATTTAAATTTACATTTACATTTAAGTCATTTAGCAGACGCTCTTATCCAGAGCGACTTACAAATTGGTGCATTCACCTTATGACATCCAGTGGAACAGCCACTTTACAATAGTGCATCTAAACCTTTTAGGGGGGGGGGTGAGAAGGATTACTTATCCTATCCTAGGTATTCCTTAAAGAGGTGGGTTTTCAGGTGTCTCTGGAAGGTGGTGATTGACTCCGCTGTCCTGGCGTCGTTGACTGGGCTGAGCGGGAACTGTACTTCCTCAGTGGTAGGGAGGCGAGCAGGCCAGAGGTGGATGAACGCAGTGCCCTTGTTTGGGTGTAGGGCCTGATCAGAGCCTGGAGGTACTGAGGTGCCGTTCCCCTCACAGCTCCGTAGGCAAGCACCATGGTCTTGTAGCGGATGCGAGCTTCAACTGGAAGCCAGTGGAGAGAGCGGAGGAGCGGGGTGACGTGAGAGAACTTGGGAAGGTTGAACACCAGACGGGCTGCGGCTTTCTGGATGAGTTGTAGGGTTTAATGGCACAGGCAGGGAGCCCAGCCAACAGCGAGTTGCAGTAATCTAGACGGGAGATGACAAGTGCCTGGATTAGGACCTGCGCCGCTTCCTGTGTGAGGCAGGGTCGTACTCTGCGGATGTTGTAGAGCATGAACCTACAGGAACGGGCCACCGCCTTGATGTTAGTTGAGAACGACAGGGTGTTGTCCAGGATCACGCCAAGGTTCTTAGCGCTCTGGGAGGAGGACACAATGGAGTTGTCAACCGTGATGGCGAGATCATGGAACGGGCAGTCCTTCCCGGGAGGAAGAGCAGCTCCGTCTTGCCGAGGTTCAGCTTGAGGTGGTGATCCGTCATCCACACTGATATGTCTGCCAGACATGCAGAGATGCGATTCGCCACCTGGTCATCAGAAGGGGGAAAGGAGAAGATTAATTGTGTGTCGTCTGCATAGCAATGATAGGAGAGACCATGTGAGGTTATGACAGAGCCAAGTGACTTGGTGTATAGCGAGAATAGGAGAGGGCCTAGAACAGAGCCCTGGGGGACACCAGTGGTGAGAGCGCGTGGTGAGAAGACAGATTCTCGCCACGCCACCTGGTAGGAGCGACCTGTCAGGTAGGACGCAATCCAAGCGTGGGCCGCGCCGGAGATGCCCAACTCGGAGAGGGTGGAGAGGAGGATCTGATGGTTCACAGTATCGAAGGCAGCCGATAGGTCTAGAAGGATGAGAGCAGAGGAGAGAGTTAGCTTTAGCAGTGCGGAGCGCCTCCGTGATACAGAGAAGAGCAGTCTCAATTGAATGACTAGTCTTGAAACCTGACTGATTTGGATCAAGAAGGTCATTCTGAGAGAGATAGCGGGAGAGCTGGCCAAGGACGGCACGTTCAAGAGTTTTGGAGAGAAAAGAAAGAAGGGATACTGGTCTGTAGTTGTTGACATCGGAGGGATCGAGTGTAGGTTTTTTTCAGAAGGGGTGCAACTCTCGCTCTCTTGAAGACGGAAGGGACGTAGCCAGCGGTCAGGGATGAGTTGATGAGCGAGGTGAGGTAAGGGAGAAGGTCTCCGGAAATGGTCTGGAGAAGAGAGGAGGGGATAGGGTCAAGCGGGCAGGTTGTTGGGCGGCCGGCCGTCACAAGACGCGAGATTTCATCTGGAGAGAGAGGGGAGAAAGAGGTCAGAGCACAGGGTAGGGCAGTGTGAGCAGAACCAGCGGTGTCGTTTGACTTAGCAAACGAGGATCGGATGTCGTCGACCTTCTTTCCAAAATGGTTGACGAAGTCATCTGCAGAGAGGGAGGAGGGGGGAGGAGGGGGAGGAGGATTCAGGAGGGAGGAGAAGGTGGCAAAGAGCTTCCTAGGGTTAGAGGCAGATGCTTGGAATTTAGAGTGGTAGAAAGTGTCTTTAGCAGCAGAGACAGAGGAGGAAAATGTAGAGAGGAGGGAGTGAAAGGATGCCAGGTCCGCAGGGAGGCGAGTTTTCCTCCATTTCCGCTCGGCTGCCCGGAGCCCTGTTCTGTGAGCTCGCAATGAGTCGTCGAGCCACGGAGCGGGAGGGGAGGACCGAGCCGGCCTGGAGGATAGGGGACATAGAGAGTCAAAGGATGCAGAAAGGGAGGAGAGGAGGGTTGAGGAGGCAGAATCAGGAGATAGGTTGGAGAAGGTTTGAGCAGAGGGAAGAGATGATAGGATGGAAGAGGAGAGAGTAGCGGGGGAGAGAGAGCGAAGGTTGGGACGGCGCGATACCATCCGAGTAGGGGCAGTGTGGGAAGTGTTGGATGAGAGCGTCCTCAGGAAAGGAGCTTATCAAGGCATCAAGCTCATTGATGAACTCTCCGAGGGAACCTGGAGGGCGATAAATGATAAGGATGTTAAGCTTGAAAGGGCTGGTAACTGTGACAGCATGGAATTCAAAGGAGGCGATAGACAGATGGGTAAGGGGAGAAAGAGAGAATGACTACTTGGGAGAGATGAGGATCCCGGTGCCACCACCCCGCTGACCAGAAGCTCTCGGGGTGTGCGAGAACACGTGGGCGGACGAGGAGAGAGCAGTAGGAGTAGCAGTGTTATCTGTGGTGATCCATGTTTCCGTCAGTGCCAAGAAGTCGAGGGACTGGAGGGAGGCATAGGCTGAGATGAACTCTGCCTTGTTGGCCGCAGATCGGCAGTTCCAGAGGCTACCGGAGACCTGGAACTCCACGTGGGTCGTGCGCGCTGGGACCACCAGATTAGGGTGGCCGCGGCCACGCGGTGTGGAGCGTTTGTATGGTCTGTGCAGAGAGGAGAGAACAGGGATAGACAGACACATAGTTGACAGGCTACAGAAGAGGCTACGCTAATGCAAGGAGATTGGAATGACAAGTGGACTACACGTCTCGAATGTTCAGAAAGTTAAGCTTACGTAGCAAGAATCTTATTGACTAAAATGATTAAAATGATACAGTACTGCTGAAGTAGGCTAGCTGGCAGTGGCTGCGTTGTTGACACTACACTAATCAAGTTGTTCCGTTGAGTGTAATAGTTTCTACAGTGCAGCTATTCGGGGGCTAGCTGGCTAGCTAGCAGTGTTGATTACGTTACGTTGCGTTAAAAGAACAACAATAGCTGGCTAGCTAACCTAGAAAATCGCTCTAGACTACACAATTATCTTTGATACAAAGACGGCTATGTAGCTAGCTATGTAGCTAGCTACGATCAAGCAAATCAAACCGTTGTGCTGTAATGAAATGAAATGAAAATGTGATACTACCTGTGGAGCGAAGCGGAATGCGACCGGGTTGTTGAGTGGGAAGTTATATTCGTAGACGTTGGCTAGCTGTTAGCTAGCTAGCAGTGTCTCCTACGTTAAGGACGACAAATAGCTGGCTAGCTAACCTCGGTAAATTAAGATAATCACTCTAAGACTACACACTCTAAACTACACAATTATCTTGGATACGAAGACAGCAAAGACAACTATGTAGCTAGCTAACACTACACTAATCAAGTCGTTCAGTTGAGTGTAATAGTTTCTACAGTGCTGCTATTCGGTAGACGGTGGACGTTAGCTAGCTGGCTAGCTGCTGGGCAGTAGACTACGTTAGGACGACGAAATACGATAATTACGCAATTATCTTTGATACAAAGACGGCTATGTAGCTAGCTAAGAAGAAATTGCTAAGATTAGACAAATCAAACCGTTGTACTATAATGAAATGTAATGAAAAGTAATGAAAAGTAATGAAAAGTAATACTACCTGCGGACCGAAGTGCGAATGCGACCGCTCGCTCCAACCCGGATTAACAACTCATGGTGTAATTGTAACAACATATACAGGAACTCAAGTCCTTCTGCTCACCCGATCTAGAATTCCTTACAATCAAGTGACGGCCCATTATACCTAGCAAGATAATTCTCGTCAGTTAAAGTCACAGCTGTGTACATTCCCCTTCAAGCAGACA
The DNA here is from genome assembly GCF_023373465.1 of Oncorhynchus keta. NCBI lineage: Eukaryota > Metazoa > Chordata > Actinopteri > Salmoniformes > Salmonidae > Oncorhynchus > Oncorhynchus keta. The sequence continues at coordinate 51,682,410 of NC_068442.1, forward strand.
CCAAGACGGCCATCAAGGAACTTCACTGGAAATCCTGAGGCTGCATTTATTGTAGCTGTGGATTTTAACGAAGCAAATTTGAGAACAAGGCTACCTAAATTCTATCAGCATATTGATTGCACTACGAGCAGGGGTAATACACTCTAACAGTGGAAAGCTTGCAAATCTCTCCCCCGCTCTCCCTTCGGTAAATCTGACCACGACACCATCTTGCTCCTACCGTCTTATAGGCAGAAACTCAAACAGGATGCACCAGTGACTAGAACTATTCAACGCTGGTCCGACCAATCGTAAGCCACGCTTCAAGATTGTTTTGATCACATGGACTGGAATATGTTCCAGTCAGCCTCAGAGAACAACATCGACCTATACGCTGACTCGGTGAGTGCGTTTATAAAGAAGTGCATTGGAGATGTGGTACCCACCGGGACTGTTAAAACCTACCCGAGCCAGAAACCGTGGATTCTGCCGCAAATCTCTGAATGTTGTGTTGCTATATCTCTCTGTACCTGAAAACAGAAAACTGGCATTATTATACTCAGATCTCTGAATGTTGTGTTGCTATATCTCTCTGTACCTGAAAACAGAAAACGGACATTATTATACCAGATCTCTGAATGTTGTGTTGCTATATCTCTGTACCTGAAAACAGAAAACTGGCATTATTATACTCAGATCTCTGAATGTTGTGTTGCTATATCTCTCTGTACATGAAAACAGAAAACTGGCATTATTATACTGAATGTTGTGTTGTTATATCTCTCTGTACATGAAAACAGAAAACTGGCATTATTATACTCACATCTCTGAATGTTGTGTTGCTATATCTCTCTGTACCTGAAAACAGAAAACTGGCATTATTATACTCAGATCTCTGAATGTTGTGTTGCTATATCTCTCTGTCCTCGTAGTTTTTTTCCGCTACTGACTGGAACTGGAGAATATTATCACAATGTCCTCCTGGAAAGGTACCTGTCCTATCCAGAGTAGCCTAATCCACCTTTTCTGACACCTGGAACACTGTCAGAAAATAATTTCACCCTCTTCCATGGCTGTTAGCTAGCTAGCTACCTAGCCACAAATGCATTTCGAGTTACAATGATAAATACATCCAGATAGCTATCTAACTAGCTAATATGAAGCTATCTAGCTGGTCATACACAATTCACTTGGCTAGCTATACGGTATGTAATGTGGCTAGCTAGCTACCTAGCCACAAATGCATTTCGAGTTACAATGATAAATACATCCAGATAGCTATCTAACTAGCTAATATGAAGCTATCTAGCTGGTCATACACAATTCACTTGGCTAGCTATACGGTATGTAATGTTGGCTAGCTAGTAATTTGAGTTAGCCTGCACACAAAGTTCCTGTAGCTATCATTTTCTAAATATATGTACTTACTTGAATAGGTTCTCCCTGTCACGCCCTGACCGTAGAGAGGTTTATATGTCTCTATTTTGGTTTGGTCAGGGTGGGATTTGCATGGGCATTCTATTTCCCTTTTTCTATGATTTGTATTTCTGTGTGTTTGGCCGGGTGTGTCAGAGGCAGCTGTCTATCCTTGTCTCTGATTGAGAACCATACTTAGGCAGCCTTTTTCCCCACCTGTATTTGTGGGTTGTTGTCCATGTATAAGTGCCTGTGAGCACTACGTTGGCGTCACGCTTTCGTTTTGATGTTGATTGTTTTGTTGGCGACATCTTTTTATAAAGAAGTATGTACGCTCACCACGCTGCACTTTGGTCCGCTGTTTCCACCTTAGACGATCGTGACACATATATATCTCCCTCTCTGTCAGAGCAGCTTACCGATCACTATACCTGTACACAGCCCATCTGTAAATAGCCCACCCGACTACCTCATCCTCACCACGCTGCACTTTGGTCCACTGTTTCCACCTTAGACGATCGTGACACTTATATCTCCCTCTCTAACTTTAAGCATCACCTGTCAGAGCAGCTTACCGATCACTATACCTGTACACAGCCCATCTGTAAATAGCCCACCCAACTACCTCATCCCCGTATTATTACTTACACTCTTGATCTTTTGCACCCCAGTATCTCTACTGTTTCCACCTTAGACATTCGTGACACTCTCACTGCCTCCGTTTTCTGGGTCCATAGAAAAACAAAACAGTGGGGCAATCTTCCAGAAGTTTCCGGTGGTAGCAAAACGCAGCAAGCCATGTGTATGATTAGAGGATTTCCACCAGACTGACTCTCTGGACTTCCAACATGATTTGTGATGCGACTGCAAGCCCTCTATAGTAGAATTCTCTGTTTTTACATGGGCCTGATTTTACATGGGCCTTGCAGTGGTGTACGCAGTCATCTCATGTATAGTATCTTATGTAGGTATGATGTGTCTCTTGTCTTTAAAAAAAAAGTGCATTACTGAGTCATTTTCACAATAAAACATTTTATAATACGTCACATTTTACAAAACGTAATATTTTTGGAATACATGCAAAATAGCTTTGCATTGACATAGTACTTACATGAACACATAGGCACATAGTACCGATCCCATTGCAGTTTATTGGGGCATTATGAGGTATTAGAATTAGCTTAAAGTGTGTGAGCCAATGCTCTACAGTCAGCTAGTTACTCAGAAAAAATATAATTTTAACTAACTCACTTCTGTACATTGCGCTGGTCCGTTCAATTCACCTCATTGTTGCGCCCAAAACAACGTAATACTTCCAGATCAACTGTAATGTCAATACCATTGTAAAGCACAAGTTCTCCCCTTTCCAACAGAATCAATGACATGACCCCCACGCTGCCCGTCTCTGCATGATTCAAGAAGGCAATGAGCTCCGTCGGGTCTTTTAAAAAATGACTGGTGAGGAAGCGAAAGCTTATTGCGTGATAGTGAAAAGGAGAGATATGTTGTGTGGGGAAACTGCTTTTTTCACCCGATCTGTCCAACTTATCACCACTAAGATGTACATAAAACACCATAAAGAGGTTATATAATTTGTCATTACATATGAAGGTTTGTGTCGAATTTTTAGACAGGTTTTGGGGCGCCGCTAAAGTTATCAAACAGCGGCATTTAAAAGAGTCATGATGGCTTGCAATGATGACGCAAAAAAATAACTAGGTATCCTCCCCCTTGCCCTGTCCCTTTCTTGTTTTTAATCGGTGAGAGAAGTGCTAAACCTGGTGGAGAGAGGCTGTACGACACAGAATGAGTTGCATTATGGGTGCTGTACGACACAGAATGAGTTGCATTATGGGTGCTGTACGACACAGAATGAGTTGCATTATGGGTGCTGTACGACACAGAATGAGTTGCATTATGGGTGCTGTACGACACATAATGAGTTGCATTATGGGTGCTGTACGACACAGAATGAGTTGCATTATGGGTGCTGTACGACACAGAATGAGTTGCATCATGGGAGCTGTACGACACAGAATGAGTTGCATTATGGGTGCTGTACGACACAGAATGAGTTGCATTATGGGTGCTGTACGTTACGCCATGACACGTCACAATTTAACGTACAGCGTCGGAGGGGGTCCGTTTTTTCCAACTTTTATCCAATACTATTGGTCCATCACCATGTCAATCAACGCTTGAATAGAAAAGTAGTTCACACCCCAGATTTTGACGTCAAACACAGTCGCTACAGTGCCATTAGTTTTCATTGTAAGCCTTGTTTGGGGTTCGTCACAATTACTGACTTTCCGTGAAGTGAAAGCAGCAAATATTTAGCCTGTTCTTCAGCAGAATCTCGAGGGTAATGCTTATATTTTAGCTACTTTTAACCTGTCAGATGTACTACTGTGACGGGAGTCAGTTTCTCTGTACACAACCACATTCTGGTCATCCCCCTGTGGCACTCCCTCTATTTCTCTCTCTGCCTCTCATTCCATCTCCCTTTCTCTCTCTCCCTCCCTGTCTTACATAATCTCTCTACCGTTATCTCTCTCGCTATATATATATATATTTCTGTGTCTATCCTTTCCCCTTCTTTCCCTGCCTTTCTCTCTCATCCCTGTGTTTCTTTCTCTATTGTCAATGCTCTTTCACTCTCATCCTCTACTTCAAACCTTCAAAAGCTTCAAACTGCTTCTCCCCAGCCCTCATGCTGCCATGCCTTACCAGAAACGAGCAGTCTGCTGGATACACTCTGCCTGAGCCCATGCTAACCATGAGGCTGTCATAGTGAAAACCACACTTTTAATTACCTGGAAAAATGCCCTGTTATGCACATGTCCTACGGCACAAGATGGCAGGAAGCATACAGGTTAATTCCTTTCCATGCATCTTTCTCCCTCTCTCTTTCTGTCTATATCTGTCATCTCTCTTTCTCTCTCTCTTTCTGTCTATATCTGTCATCTCTCTTTCTCTCTCTCTTTCTGTCTATATCTGTCATCTCTCTTTCTCTCTCTCTTTCTGTCTATATCTGTCATCTCCCTTTCTCTCTCTCTTTCTGTCTATATCTCTCATCTCTCTTTCTCTCTCTCTTTCTGTCTATATCTGTCATCTCTCTCTCTCTCTTTCTGTCTATATCTCTCATCTCTCTTTCTCTCTCTCTTTCTGTCTATATCTGTCATCTCTCTTTCTATCTCTCTTTCTGTCTATATCTGTCATCTCTCTCTCTATCTCTCTCTCTTTCTGTCTATATCTGTCATCTCTCTTTCTCTCTCTCTTTCTGTCTATATCTGTCATCTCCCTTTCTCTCTCTCTTTCTGTCTATATCTCTCATCTCTCTTTCTCTCACTGTGCACATCACTTTTTCTCTCACTTTCTCAGCGTCACACCCTACATCTCTCTCTCTCTCTCTCTCTCTCTCTGCATGTCACTCTCTATATCTCTCTCGCTCTTTCGCTGTCTGTCTCAACAGATGCACAATTGAAAGCTTTTATATTTATTTATTTGTAATGAAGGATAGGAAAGAAGATTTCCTTTCCATGTGTGTCCTTCCTGTAAAGACATGTATGTTTTCTGTTCACGTCTGACGTGACAGATGATGACTTGGGCATTAGCATAGGTATGGGGAAATGGTATGGGGAAAGGACGATGAGACTGTATAAAAAGGAAGCCATCTTTTCTCCCAGGCATCCAGATTTTTCTTACTTTTACTATCCTTGTGGGGACTGTTGGGGTATTTTCAGTATCCACAGGGATATTAATAATAGGTTTGTTGCATCACTACATGCACACACACACAGACTGGGTCACACACTCAAGCTCACACACACACACACACACACACACACACACACACACACACACACACACACACACACACACACACACACACACACACACACACACACACACACACACACACACACACACACACACACACACACACACACACACACACATAGGGCTCTATTTTCGTCTCGCGTTAAGCCAGGGCAAACGCACACTCGTTTGCAATTTCGACCTGTTAAAGTCGGCACTCTTCTGTCTTCTGTGACCTCGTTTGCCCTGATGTGGGAGGGGGGCCAGTTTCAGGCAGCGTCGGTGGGGATATTTAAGACCAAGTAAAATTTAGTCTTAGCAGTAACATGGTTGGACATGGCATGGATTTTGACAGCTGAAGCGCACAGAAACCACTTTGAAAAATATATTTTTATTTTTGATGTATTCTTTTTCATATCCCCACCTACGCTGCCTGAAACTTCTCATTTATAACTGCGACCTGGCCAAGATGAAGAAAAGCAGTGTGACAAAAACAACAACACAGAGTTACTTACACATGAACAAACGTAAAGTCAATAACACAATAGAAAAATCTGTATACAGTGTGTGCAAATGAAGTAAGGAAGTAAGGAAATAAATAGGCCAATATTGGCGAAGTAATTACAATTGATACATTTACACAGGATTGATATATGTGCAGAGGAGGATGTTTAAGTAGAAATGGCGTGCAAAAGAGCAGAAAAAGAAAAACAAATATGGGGATGAGGTAGGTAGTTGGTTGGATGGACTATTTACAGATGGGCTATGTACTATGTACAGCTGCGGCAATCGGTAAGCTGCTCTGACAGCTGACCCTTAAAGTTAGTGAGGGAGATATGTCTCCAACTTCAGTGTTTTTTTCTCAAATCGTTCCAGTCATTGGCAGCAGAGAACTGGAAGGAAAGGCAGCCAAAGGAGGTGTTGGCTTTGGGGATGATCAGTGAAATATACCTGCTGGAGCGCGTGCTACAGGTGTTGTTATGGAGACCAGTGAGCTGAGATAAGGCGGAGCTTTACCTAGCAGAGACTTGTAGATGACCTGGATGTGGGTTTGGCGACAAATATGTCGTGAGGACCAGCCAACGAGATCATACAGGTCGCAATGGTGGGTAGTATATGCAGCTTTGGTGACAAAACGGATGGTACTGTGATAGACTGGATCCAATTTGCTTAGTCGAAGTCAAGGATCTGTAGGATAGGCAGTTTTACGAAAGTATGTTTGGCAGCATGAGTGAAGGAGGCTTTGTTGCGAAATAGGAAGCCGATTCTAGATTTAATTCTGGATTGGAGATGCTTAATGTGAGTCTGGAAGGAGAGTTTACAGTCTAGTCAGACACCTAGGTATTTATAGTTGTCCACATATTCTAAGTCAGAACCGTCCAGAGTAGTGATGCTAGTCGGCGGGCGGGTGTGGGCAGCGATCGATTGAAGAGCATGCATTTCATTTTACTAGCATTTAAGGGTAGTTAGAGGCCATGGAAGGAGTGTTGTATGGCATCGAAGCTCGTTTGGTGGGTTGTTAACACAGCGTCCAAAGAAGGGCCAGATGTATACAGAATGGTGTCGTCTGCATAGAGGTGGATCAAAGAATCACCCGCAGCAAGAGCGACATCATTGATGTATACAGAGAAAAGAGTTGGCCCGAGAATTGAACCCTGTGGCACCCCCATAGAGACTGCCAGAGGTCCAGACAACAGGCTCTCCAATTTGACATATTGGACTCTATCTGTGAAGCAGTTGATGAACCAGGCAAGGCAGATTTTTAGGGTCCAGATTTTGCAGCTCTTTCAGAACATCAGCTATCTGGATTTGGGTGAAGGAGAAGCGGGGGGGCTTGGGCCAGTTGCTGCCGGGGTTGTTGTAGCCAGGTGGAAAGCATCGCCAGCATTAGAGAAATGCTTTTTGAACATGTTGATGACAGTGTTTCCTAGTCTCAGTGCAGTGGGCAGCTGGGATAAGGTAATCTTTTTCTCCATGGACTTTAAAGTGTCCCAAAACATTTCGGAATTTGTGCTGCAGGATGCAAATTTCTGTTTGAATAAGCTAGCCTTTGCTTTCCTAAGCCCTCCATGTTGACCTCCCTGTAGCCTATACGACCAACATGGAACGAGAGATGAGTTGACCTCCCTGCTGGCTGTACGACCAACATGGAACGAGAGATGAGTTGACCTCGCTGCAGGCTATACGACCAACATGGAACGAGAGATAAGTTGTCCTCCCTGTAGGCTATACGACCAACATGGAACGAGAGAAGAGTTGACCTCCCTGCAGGCTATACGACCAACATGGAACGAGAAATGAGTTGACCTCCCTGCAGGCTATACGACCAACATGGAACGAGAGATGAGTTGTCCTCCCTGTAGGCTGTACGACCAACATGGAACGAGAGATGAGTTGACCTCCCTGTAGGCTGTACGACCAACATGGAACGAGAGATGAGTTGACCTCCCTGTAGGCTATACGACCAACATGGAACGAGAGATGAGTTGACCTCCATGTAGGCTATAGGACCAACATGGGACGAGAGATGAGTTGACCTCCCTGTAGGCTATACGACCAACATGGAACGAGAGATGAGTTGACCTCCCTGTAGGCTGTACGACCAACATGGAACGAGAGATGAGTTGACCTCCCTGTAGGCTATACGACCAATATGGAACGAGAGATGAGTTGACCTCCCTGTAGTCTATAGGACCAACATGGAACGAGAGATGAGTTGACCTCCCTGTAGTCTATAGGACCAACATGGGACGAGAGATGAGTTGACCTCCCTGTAGTCTATAGGACCAACATGGAACGAGAGATGAGTTGACCTCCCTGTAGGCTATACGACCAACATGGAACGAGAGATGAGTTGACCTCCCTGTAGGCTATACGACCAACATGGAACGAGAGATGAGTTGACCTCCCTGTAGGCTATACGACCAACATGGAACGAGAGATGAGTTGACCTCCCTGTAGGCTGTACGACCAACATGGAACGAGAGATGAGTTGACCTCCCTGTAGGCTGTACGACCAACATGGAACGAGAGATGAGTTGACCTCCCAAACAACCCCTGTAGGCTATACGACCAACATGGAACCCTTAGAGATGAGTTGACCTCCCTGCTAGGCTATACGACCAACATGGAACGAGAGATGAGTTGACCTCCCTGTACCTGCCATAACCAAACCAACATGGAACCAAACAGAGAGATGAGTTGACCTCCCCCTGTAGGCTACCCTACCCTGACCAACATGGAACGAGAGATGAGTTGACCTCCCACCCCCTGTAGGCTGTACCCTTACCCTGCTACCAACATGGAACGAGAGATGAGTATGACCCTGCTCCCACCCCCTGTAGGCTATACGACCAACATGGAACGAGAGATGAGTATAACACAGGCCCTGTAGGCTGTACGACCAACATGGAATGGAGAGATGAGTTGACCTCCCTGTAGGCTGTACGACCAACATGGAACGAGAGATGAGCCACATCACCAGCCTCATAGGCTATCACACAGCCCAACATGGATCACAATGATGAGTCATCACAATGGCCACATCACACAGCCTCATCACAATGGCCTCATCACCAACATGGAACGAGAGATTTACATGGCCTTGACACAGCCTCATCACAATGGCCTCAGGCCTCATACACAGCCTCAACATGGAACACAGATGATCACACAGCCTCTTCACCTCCCAACAGTCTCATCCCACAACACGTAGGCTTTATTCAGGACCAACATGGGTTATTTTCAAATACTTCCAATAGAAGAGATGAGTTGACCTCCCTGTCACAGGCTGTTCTGTTTTCCTCTCACTTCTCTGTAACCAACATGGAACGAGAGATGTTTGGCGAGAAGCAAGTCTTTGATGAGCTGATCCATCCAGACTCAGAGACTGTTTTGAGTTTCCAGTGATCCATCCAGACTCAGAGACTGTTTTGAGTTTCCAGTGATCCATCCAGACTCAGAGACTGTTTTGAGTTTCCAGTGATCCATCCAGACTCAGAGACTGTTTTGAGTTTCCAGTGATCCATCCAGACTCAGAGACTGTTTTGAGTTTCCAGTGATCCATCCAGACTCAGAGACTGTTTTGAGTTTCCAGTGATCCATCCAGACTCAGAGATTGTTTTGAGTTTCCAGTGTGTTAGGCCCCTTTTTGTTTTCAGCTGCTCCTCCCTCTGAGAAGCAGATTCCCCCTTTTCCCTCTACGTCATGCGGCAGAGCATGAATTTAAACGCTGACTTGGCGAGTCACTTTTTTTCTACGGTCCCCTCTCGTTTAGAAGCCATCAACTCTCCCACCAAGCTTGAGGCAAAAAAAGAGAGAGGGTCTCCCAATGGTCTGTGAATCATATCAAGCTAACTAGATCACGTTCATTCACTTTCAGACCCGTCCCCTTAGGACGTTTCTTAGCCAATATGGCTGCCAGACAGGTCCGACACACCTGCTCAGAAGGTTGGTCATGTTTGTGTGGATTGTGAAGTGGCCATTTGGGTGTGTATCCCTCATTCATTATCCGAGCGTCGCCGGTCTAAACTACAGCAGGTGTATGATTTTACAGCTAGCGGACAGCCCCGTGCTGAATTACGGAGTATGGACAATACAGGAAAGGTCTGGATGCAGCACCTATATAATGTATTTTACAACCATTACAGTCTCAGTGCTGTAATCCTCAAGGGCCAAATTGTCTACAGTTGTTTTTTTCTTTTCTCCTAGAGCACATCTGGCTGTGTGTCTGTCTCTCTGTCTAACCAGGACTGTTCAGGGAGTCCTCGAAATCTTAAAACAAAAATTTAATGAAATTAGCTATTGCTTGCCATTAGAGTCCACTCCCTTTGGGTTTAAAACAGATGATGTTTAAAATATAGAATCTAAACCCCTTAAGCTGTACAGTTCTGCTCAATATTAAACTAATATTGTGATCTCTGTATATTTCCCTATCATTTCTTATTTACAGTTGTCTGTCTCATCATGTTTTTGGTGTTGACACAATGAAATCCTGCCTCCCCTCATGCAAGTCATGCGGTATCATGTGGCCAAAACAACTTTTCAAGCTTTTGTATACTGTTTTGGTTTATGTCAGTGTTTCTCTCTCCTCCCTGGCATAATTGCTGGGACTCTTAGACAATCACGGATTATAAAGGAAAAGCCACGTCTCAGACGCTGACGCTTCATTCCCGGACGTGTTCAACATCACGGATTATAAAGGAAAAGCTCCGACTCTCACGAGGACTGTGTGCTCTCGCTCACCATGAGTTAGTCATTTAAGCATGTTAACCCTCGCAAAGCTGCTGGCCTCAGGCGGCATCCCAAGCCACGTACTCAGAGCATGTGCAGACCAGCTGCTTGGAGTGTTTACGGACATATTCAATCTCTAAATTGAAATGTTTATACAAAATTTGTGCAACCAATAAAATTGTATGTATATAGCACTGCTGGGGGACTTGAAAAGCCATAGTCAGTCAATCAATAATATTGTCACGCCCTGACCTTAGAGAGTATTTTATGTCTCTATTTGGTTTGGTCAGGGTGTGATTTGGGGTGGGAATTCTTTCATTTGTTTTCTATGATTTTGTGTTTCTATGTTTTGGCTTGGTATGGTTCTCAATCAGGGACAGCTGTCTTTCGTTGTCTCTGATTGGGAACAATACTTAGGTAGCCCTTTTTCCCTCCTTTCGTTGTGGGTAGTTAACTTTGTTTGTGGCACTAATGCCCTGTAAGCTTCACGGTTGTTCTTTCGTTTCTTGTTTTGTTGGCGACATTTTGAAATAAAAAGGAAAATGTACGCTCACGCTCACTGGTCTTCATCCAGCAACGGCCATGACAAATATAATATCATTTTAGTTTATAGTTTTTATACTTTTTACGAAAGGTTCAGAACTTTTGTGAAACATTACAGCACAATTGAAAACTATATGTATATATATATATTATAAATCAAAATGTTGAGGTTTTCAGCGATAGATGGGAGGGGTTGTGGGTAGTCTTCAGAGATAGAAATATATATACACTGCTCAAAAAAAATTAAGGGAACACTAAAATAACACTTCCTAGATCTGAATGAAATATTCTTATTAACTACTTTTTACTTTACATAGTTGAATGTGCTGACAACAAAATCACACACAAATTATCAATGGAAATCAAACTTATCAACCCATGGAGGTCTGGATTTGGAGTCACACTCAAAATGAAAGTGGAAAACCACACTACAGGCTGATCCAACTTTGATGTAATGTCCTTAAAACAAGTCAAAATGAGGCTCAGTAGTGTGTGTTGCCTCCACGTGCCTGTATGACCTCCCTACAACGCCCGGGCATGCTCCTGATCAGGTGGCGGATGGTCTCCTGAGGGATCTCCTCCCAGACCTGGACTAAAGCATCCGCCAACTCCTGGACAGTCTGTGGTGCAACATGGCGTTGGTGGATGGAGCGAGACATGATGTCCCAGATGTGCTCAATTGGATTCAGGTCTGGGGAACAGGCGGGCCAGTCCATAGCATCAATAACTTCCTCTTGCAGGAACTGCTGACACACTCCAGCCACATGAGGTCTAGCATTGTCTTGCATTAGGAGGAACCCAGGGCTAACCGCACCAGCATATGGTCTCACAAGGGGTCTGAGGATCTCATCTCGGTAGCTAATGGCAGTTAGGCTACCTCTGGCGAGCACATGGAGGGCTGTGCAGCCCCCCAAAGAAATGCCACCCCACACCATGATTGACCCACCGCCAAACCAGTCATGCTGGAGGATGTTGCAGGCAGCAGAAACTTCTCCACGGCATCTCCAGACTCTGTCACGTCTGTCACATGTGCTCAGTGTGAACCTGCTTTCATCTGTGAAGAGCACAGGGCGCCAGTGGTGAATTTGCCAATCTTGGTGTTCTCTGGCAAATGCCAAACATCCTGCACGGTGTTGGGCTGTAAGCACAACCCCCACCTGTGGACGTCGGGCCCTCATACCACCCTCATGCAGTCTGTTTCTGACCGTTTGAGCATTTGTGGCCTGCTGGAGGTCATTTTGCAGGGCTCTGGCAGTGCTCCTTCTTGTACAAAGGCGGAGGTAGCAGTCCTGCTGCTGGGTTGTTGCCCTCCTACGGCCTCCTCCACATCTCCTGATATACTGGCCTGTCTCCTGGTAGCGCCTCCATGCTCTGGACACTACGCTGACAGACACAGCAAACCTTCTTGCCACAGCTCGCATTGATGTGCCATCCTGGATGAGCTGCACTACCTGAGCCACTTGTGTGGGTTGTAGACTCTGTCTCATGCTACCACTAGAGTGAAAGCACCGCCAGCATTCAAAAGTGACCAAAACATCAGCCAGGAAGCATAAGAACTGAGAAGTGGTCTGTGGTCCCCACCTGCAGAACCACTACTTTTATTGGGGGTGTCTTGCTAATTGCCTATAATTTCCACCTGTTGTCCATTCCATTTACACAACAGCATGTGAAATGTATTGCCAATCAGTGTTGCTTCCTAAGTGGACAGTTTGATTTCACAGAAGTGTGAATGACTTGGAGTTACATTGTGTTGTTTAAGTCTGCTCTTTATTTTTTTGAGCAGTGTATATACATTACCAGTCAACAGTTACCAGTCAAAAGTTTGGAAACACCTACTCATTCAAGGGTTTTTCTTCATTTTTACTGTTTTCTACATTGTAGAATTATAATGAAGACATCAAAATATGAAATAACACATATGGAATTAAGTAGACACCAAAAAAGTGTTATACAACCTTTGTACACTCTTGACATTCTCTCAACCAGCTTCACCTGGAATTATTTTTCCAACAGTCTTTAAGGAGTTCCCATATATGCTGAGAACTTGTTGGCTGCTTTTCCTTCACTCTGCAGTCCAACTCATCCCAAACAATTTCAATTGAGTTGAGGTCGGGTGATTGTGGAGGCCAGCTCATCTGATGCAGCACTCCATCACTCTCCTTCTTGGTTCAATAGCCCTTACACAGCCTGGAGGTGTGTTGGGTTATCCTTGAAGAGCAAATTATAGTCCCTCTAAGCACAAACCAGAATGCTGTGGTAGCCATGCTGGTTAAGTGTGCTTTGAATTCTAAATAAATCACTGACAGGGTCACCAGCAAAGCACCCCCACACCATTACACCTCCTCCTCTATGCTTCAAGGTGGGAACTACACATGCAGAGATCATCCGTTCACTTACTCTGCGTCTAACAAAGACAAGGCGGTTGAACCAAAAAATCCCAAATTTGGACTCATCAGACCAATGGGGAGATTTTCACCAGTATAATGTCCATTGCTCGTGTTACTTGGCCCAAGCAAGTCTCTTCTTCTTTTTGGTGTCCTTTAGTAGAGGTTACTTTGCAGCATTTGACCATGAAGGTCTGATTCAAGTAGTCTCCTCTGAAAAGTTTGTTTTGAGATGTGTCTCTTGCTTGAACTCTGTGAAGCATTTATTTGGGCTGCATGTGTGTGACTGTGTGCGTGTGCGTGTGTCCGTGTGTGTGTGTGTGTGTGTGTGTGTGTGTGTGTGTGTGTGTGTGTGTGTGTTTGCACGAGCGAGTGTGCATGTCTGTCTGTCTGTGTGTGTGTGTGTGTGTGTGTGTGTGTGTGTGTGTGTGTGTGTGTGTGTGTGTGTGTGTGTGTTTGCACAAGCGAGTGTGCATGTCTGTCTGTGTGTGTGTGTGTCTGTGTGTGTGTGTTTTATGTCATAAATGTATTGTTGTGTCTCTGTGTAACTGTGACTTTACCAATGTTTTCTCCACTGAAATGTAACAGACATCTATGTGGTTCTGTTACGTACACTATGGACAGGTTACCACACCATGATAATCCAGGACCCATAGTGGGAACACACTGCTTTCACAAAGTGCCTTAAACCCCTTATCTTTTTTTTCCTTCACATTTTGACGTGGAATTTGTTTTAATTAAATAATTCAATTAAAATTGATAACTTTTTTAGATTGTTTTGGTCAATGGCCTATGCACAACACCCTAAAACATCATGTTGGAAATATGTTTATAGAAATGTTTACAAATACTTTAAACATTTTAAAAGCTGACATTTCTTGAGTCAGTAAGTATTCAAACTCCTTTTTGTTATGTTAAACCTATTAAAAAAAAGAAAAATAACATAATAAGTTTGCATGGCCAAATGTCTCACGGCTGTAATCACTGTCAAAGGTGCTTCTATAATATATGCCATTTAGCAGACGCTTTTATCCAAAGCGACTTACAGTCATGTGTGCATACATTCTACGTATGGGTGGTCCCGGGAATCGAACCCACTACCCTGGCATTACAAGCGCCATGCTCTACCAACTGTGCTACAGAAGGACCCTGCTTCTACAAAGTATGTGAATATTTATGTAAATGAGAGATTTCAGTTTAATTTCCAATACATTTCTGCATACATGTTATCACTTTGTCGTTATGTGGTAATTCTATGTTAGATGTGGAAAAAAAAGTCAAAGGGGCATGAATACTTCCTGAAAACGCTATACGTAGAACGTGTTAATTTTGTAGATTTGTGAAATTACCGTAAATATATATATATTTTTCCCACAGTTCCCCAGTTGCTGTAGAGGACCAAATAGCTTTTATATTGTAATGTAAAAAAAAAGAACTCAGGAGACGAGGTCCAGACTTAGAGCTCTATCCTGCGTGAAGCCACTGTCTGTCTCCATAAAACCATTCAGGGGTATCGTCTGTTAACTGGATGTGTCATCTACAGCTCCTAGCTGAACTTGTCACAGTATCTTTGCCTCTCTGATTAATGTTCCTGGAGAATGTAACTGGTGAGATAGCAACTTGTATATTATAGGAGCTTACGGCCATAATGTACCGTGATCATCACCCCCCACGCCCCCATCCCCCCCATCCCGCCCCTAGAACTATACTTTAAAATGATGAGCCTTGAAAATGTGGCACACATTCCCCTTTCCCTGTGTGCTATTGGGAAAGTGCTCTTTCTGCATCGCTTGGATTCTACAGAGCATTATTTCTGCATGTCTTCCTGCATGTCTGATGACTATTCCCAGCTTTCCCATGGCTTCTAATTACAGGTTTGACTTCCTTCCATCCAGGAAGAGACGAGGAACCACAGCTGGGGCGCTAAGGGATGGCAGAGGGGCAAGGTGGAGAGAATTACGGAACAACGTTGTTGACGAGTACGAGGGAATCCTCATCTTCACCTTGTAAAGGAGAGGTGAGGGAGGGGCACAAGTGGGAACGCACTGGTTGAATCAATGTTGTTTCAACATCATTTGTCAACGTGTTGAGACGTGGAAATGAACGTGGAATTGAAAACAGTCATCAACAAGTACTCTTTTCATCTCATTCATTTCAACCAGCATTGTAAACACTTAAATGAGTGTAAAACTTCAACTTAACTGCACGCACTTAACCTGACTAACATGTTTTTTACATCAATCAAATTTTGTACATAATCATCAGATCGACATGTATGTTGAACTTGCGTTGAAAATTCCATGTAGAAACCTAGAAATTATTTTTCATATTTGATTAGACAAATTTTATTTGACGTTGTTTCAACGTTGATATTAGAATGGTATGTTTGAATCAATGTCATTGTTTCGACTTAATGCTATCAACCGAAATAAAGAGGTATATTGAAATAAAATGTGAAGCCATAGTCCACTGATTCTTGCCTGAACAGTGACTCCTACTTGTATCTGAGGAGTAATTGAATTCAGTGAGAAGTGTCTACCTCTTATGTACCCTGCTTAACTATGGAAACAAGCCGGGTTCGATGAGCTATCATGTTAACACACTTTTCTTTGATTGGGTGGCAGAGGGGACCAAGAACCAGACATGGGTGGCAATGCAGGAAATCAGCTAATTGTATTACAAATAGGATTTCAATTTGGCTTACACTGCAATGCATTGTATTTAATTATTTTTGTTTATTTGTTTAGACTATACATATTTGTCTGCACCTAATTTATTCAAATAAATCCATTTGAAAAATAAAATATATAAAAAGAAAATATTCAATGTAATAATCATGTTCAGTTCTAACTCCCCTTTCAAATATATGTTCCCCCACCCCAGGAATGTCAACACAATTTAAAAGCTCTAAAATGCTAATTTGGAGAAAGGTTTAAAAAATAAATTCTCCAGCCATGATCACATTGGCTGCTGTAGCTTCATTCACCTCTGTCAAGTCAAACAGAAGTTGTCATCTTCTACCTCTGCACTGCTTCCATAATCTCAACTGAGAGAGAGAGAGAGAGATGTGTCGTTTCAATGTTCCCTCACTGCACTTCCGCATCTGTGGTGAAAAGTGACATAGCAAGAGAAGTGTTTGTCAGACCATGAGACATCCCGAAAAATTGGTCTTCTTACGAAAAACCTCTGTAGCGTCTGTTCGGTTTGACCTAAAAACTATTATATACGCTCTTTGGAAAGCGGAGACTCTCAGGAACCGTTTTGTCCTCACGGGACTCATCCGAAAGGTAACAGGAACCGTTTTGTCCCCACAAGTCTCACGGGACTCATCCGAAAGGTAACAGGAACCGTTTTGTCCTCACGGGACTCATCCGAAAGGTAACAGGAACCGTGTTGTACTCACGGGACTCATCCGAAAGGTAACAGGAACCGTTTTGTACTCACGGGACTCATCCGAAAGGAAACAGGAACCGTGTTGTCCTCACGGGACTCATCCGAAAGGTAACAGGAACCGTTTTGTCCTCACGGGACTCATCCGAAAGGTAACAGGAACCGTTTTGTCCTCACGGGACTCATCCGAAAGGTAACAGGAACCGTTTTGTCCCCACAATTGTCACGGAACTCATCCGAAAGGTAACAGGAACCGTTTTGTACTCACGGGACTCATCCGAAAGGAAACAGGAACCGTGTTGTCCTCACGGGACTCATCCGAAAGGTAACAGGAACCGTTTTGTCCTCACGGGACTCATCCGAAAGGTAACAGGAACCGTTTTGTCCTCACGGGACTCATCCGAAAGGTAACAGGAACCGTTTGTCCCCACAATTGTCACGGAACTCATCCGAAAGGTAACAGGAACCGTGTTGTTCTCCGCGGGACTCATCCGAAAGGTAACAGGAACCGTTTTGTCCTCACGGGACTCATCCGAAAGGAAACAGGAACCGTTTTGTACTCACGGGACTCATCCGAAAGGTAACAGGAACCGTTTTGTCCTCACGGGACTCATCCGAAAGGTAACAGGAACCGTGTTGTACTCACGGGACTCATCCGAAAGGAAACAGGAACCGTGTTGTACTCACGGGACTCATCCGAAAGGTAACAGGAACCGTGTTGTCCTCACGGGACTCATCCGAAAGGAAACAGGAACCGTGTTGTACTCACGGGACTCATCCGAAAGGTAACAGGAACCGTGTTGTCCTCACGGGACTCATCCGAAAGGAAACAGGAACCGTGTTGTACTCACGGGACTCATCCGAAAGGTAACAGGAACCGTTTTGTCCTCACGGGACTCATCCGAAAGGTAACAGGAACCGTTTTGTCCCCACAATTGTCACGGAACTCATCCGAAAGGTAACAGGAACCGTTTTGTTCTCACGGGACTCATCCGAAAGGTAACAGGAACCGTTTTGTCCTCACGGGACTCATCCGAAAGGTAACAGGAACCGTTTTGTCCTCACGGGACTCATCCGAAAGGTAACAGGAACCGTTTTGTCCCCACAATTGTCACGGAACTCATCCGAAAGGTAACAGGAACCGTTTTGTTCTCACGGGACTCATCCGAAAGGTAACAGGAACCGTTTTGTCCTCACGGGACTCATCCGAAAGGAAACAGGAACCGTTTTGTACTCACGGGACTCATCCGAAAGGTAACAGGAACCGTTTTGTCCTCACGGGACTCATCCGAAAGGTAACAGGAACCGTGTTGTACTCACGGGACTCATCCGAAAGGAAACAGGAACCGTGTTGTACTCACGGGACTCATCCGAAAGGTAACAGGAACCGTGTTGTCCTCACGGGACTCATCCGAAAGGTAACAGGAACCGTTTTGTCCCCACAAGTCTCACGGGACTCATCCGAAAGGTAACAGGAACCGTTTTGTCCTCACGGGACTCATCCGAAAGGTAACAGGAACCGTGTTGTACTCACGGGACTCATCCGAAAGGTAACAGGAACCGTTTTGTACTCACGGGACTCATCCGAAAGGAAACAGGAACCGTGTTGTCCTCACGGGACTCATCCGAAAGGTAACAGGAACCGTTTTGTCCTCACGGGACTCATCCGAAAGGTAACAGGAACCGTTTTGTCCTCACGGGACTCATCCGAAAGGTAACAGGAACCGTTTTGTCCCCACAATTGTCACGGAACTCATCCGAAAGGTAACAGGAACCGTTTTGTACTCACGGGACTCATCCGAAAGGAAACAGGAACCGTGTTGTCCTCACGGGACTCATCCGAAAGGTAACAGGAACCGTTTTGTCCTCACGGGACTCATCCGAAAGGTAACAGGAACCGTTTTGTCCTCACGGGACTCATCCGAAAGGTAACAGGAACCGTTTTGTCCCCACAATTGTCACGGAACTCATCCGAAAGGTAACAGGAACCGTTTTGTTCTCACGGGACTCATCCGAAAGGTAACAGGAACCGTTTTGTCCTCACGGGACTCATCCGAAAGGAAACAGGAACCGTTTTGTACTCACGGGACTCATCCGAAAGGTAACAGGAACCGTTTTGTCCTCACGGGACTCATCCGAAAGGTAACAGGAACCGTGTTGTACTCACGGGACTCATCCGAAAGGAAACAGGAACCGTGTTGTACTCACGGGACTCATCCGAAAGGTAACAGGAACCGTGTTGTCCTCACGGGACTCATCCGAAAGGAAACAGGAACCGTGTTGTACTCACGGGACTCATCCGAAAGGTAACAGGAACCGTGTTGTCCTCACGGGACTCATCCGAAAGGAAACAGGAACCGTGTTGTACTCACGGGACTCATCCGAAAGGAAACAGGAACCGTTTTGTACTCACGGGACTCATCCGAAAGGTAACAGGAACCGTTTTGTCCTCACGGGACTCATCCGAAAGGTAACAGGAACCGTTTTGTCCTCACGAGACTCATCCGAAAGGTAACAGGAACCGTTTTGTCCCCACAATTGTCACGGAACTCATCCGAAAGGTAACAGGAACCGTTTTGTTCTCACGGGACTCATCCGAAAGGTAACAGGAACCGTTTTGTCCTCACGGTACTCATCCGAAAGGAAACAGGAACCGTTTTGTACTCACGGGACTCATCCGAAAGGTAACAGGAACCGTTTTGTCCTCACGGGACTCATCCGAAAGGTAACAGGAACCGTGTTGTACTCACGGGACTCATCCGAAAGGAAACAGGAACCGTGTTGTACTCACGGGACTCATCCGAAAGGTAACAGGAACCGTGTTGTCCTCACGGGACTCATCCGAAAGGAAACAGGAACCGTGTTGTACTCACGGGACTCATCCGAAAGGTAACAGGAACCGTGTTGTCCTCACGGGACTCATCCGAAAGGAAACAGGAACCGTGTTGTACTCACGGGACTCATCCGAAAGGAAACAGGAACCGTTTTGTACTCACGGGACTCATCCGAAAGGTAACAGGAACCGTTTTGTCCTCACGGGACTCATCCGAAAGGTAACAGGAACCGTTTTGTCCTCACGGGACTCATCCGAAAGGTAACAGGAACCGTTTTGTCCCCACAATTGTCACGGAACTCATCCGAAAGGTAACAGGAACCGTTTTGTTCTCACGGGACTCATCCGAAAGGTAACAGGAACCGTTTTGTCCTCACGGGACTCATCCGAAAGGAAACAGGAACCGTTTTGTACTCACGGGACTCATCCGAAAGGTAACAGGAACCGTTTTGTACTCACGGGACTCATCCGAAAGGTAACAGGAACCGTGTTGTACTCACGGGACTCATCCGAAAGGAAACAGGAACCGTGTTGTACTCACGGGACTCATCCGAAAGGTAACAGGAACCGTGTTGTCCTCACGGGACTCATCCGAAAGGAAACAGGAACCGTGTTGTACTCACGGGACTCATCCGAAAGGTAACAGGAACCGTGTTGTCCTCACGGGACTCATCCGAAAGGAAACAGGAACCGTGTTGTACTCACGGGACTCATCCGAAAGGAAACAGGAACCGTTTTGTACTCACGGGACTCATCCGAAAGGTAACAGGAACCGTTTTGTCCCCACAATTGTCACGGAACTAATCTGAAAGGTAACCAAAAACGTTTTTTTATTTTATTCTCGAAATGTGAAGGTGGTTTTGTACCTACCACAAAAAAAAGTTTCAATTCAGTATGTGCAAGAAAAAAAACGTATACGTTTCCCAAGCTGTCTTAAATCTCCTAGATTTAGGACCTAACAATCTTGTTTCTTCTTTCTGCCAGACTTCGTTGCTATTTAGGAATGTGTTATTCAATGTAATTGATAGTAGTAAAGGCCAAATTAAATATTTAATCAAATCATTTTCAATGTTGATACCTAAAGGGGTCCTAAATTCTAAGTCAAATACACTCTATATACAAATGTACGTTGGTATAAAGGATCGGGAGACAGGAACAGGAATGCGTAATAAATTATATTTATTTCCCAAATTCCAGCGTACCGTGTAAAGGCACGGGGACAAAGACCAAACAAACACGTAAACAAAACACAGGGTTGAAACCCAAACAAAAGAGCGAGGAGTACCTGGAATAAATACACAAGCAGACAACGATTATCACACGGGACGAGACCCATAATCATCTGCACAATATACGTTTGCACAAAAGCCCAAACAACACAGCACAGGTACTCACACGCACCAACGGACATTGGAACAATAATCGACAGGACAATGGTGAACAAAGGGCACATTTATACAATTACTAATCACTGGGAATGGGGACCAGGTGTGCATAATGACAGTTCCGGAGGGATCCGTGACACACTCATACAGTAACACATAGCCTGGGTACCAGTCTAGTTCAGCTATCATTCCACTCCTTACCAGTCCTTGTCATACAAAACAATGACATGAGTGGAATTTTTGCAAAACAGGTTCGGGATTTCAGGCTACATAACACATTCAGTAACCCATTCAGTAACAGATACATTAACCCATTTATTTCTGCTATCATTCCACAGGACACCCCTTCAAATGAGTGGATTTTGCAAATTCAGCCACACCCGTTGCTATAAAATCGAGCACACAGCCATGCAATCTCCATAGACAAACATTGGAAGTAGAATGGACTGTACTGAAGAGCTCAATGAGTTTCAACGTGGCACTGTAATAGGATGCCACCTTTCCAACAAGTCAGTTTGTCAAATTTCTTCCCCGGTCAACTATAAGTGATGTGTTGAAGCGTGCAGCACATAAAAATAGTCTGTCCTCAGATGCAACACTCAACCGAGATCCAAAGTGCCTCTGGAAGCAACGTCAGCCCAATAACTATTCGTCGGGAGCTTCATGAAATGGGTTTCCATGGCCCGAGCAGCCGCACACAAGCCTAAGATCACCATGCACAATGCCAAGCATCGGCTGGAGTGGTGTAAAGTTCACCACCATTGGACTCTGGAGCAGTGGAAACTCGTTCTCTGGAGTGATGAATCACGCTTCACCATCTGACGGTCCGACGGACGAATCTGGGTTTGGCGGATGCCAGGAGAATACTACCTGCTCCAATACATAGTGCCAACTGTAAAGTTTGGTGGAGGAATAATGCCTCTTAGTTCCAGTGAAGGGAAATCTTAACACTATAGCATACAATAACATTCTAGACGATTCTGTGCTTCTATCTTTGTGGCAACAATTTATGGAACGTTTTTTATGTGGAATTTCCAAATTGAACTTGTAAGTTTATATTGAAGTGAAAGTTTTTGCCCTAATATAAATGCTAACAAAAACTGGTTTATAAAATATAAATATTAAATATGATATATATTAAATATATATATATACTGGTTGAAGAGACTTTTTTTAATCCAATGCATTTCACACATTGATTCCTCGTCCCAATACACTGACAGATTACATTTAAACAACGGTTATTCAACCAGTGTGTGCCCTGTGAGGGAGGGAGGGAGGGAGGGAGGGAGGGAGGGAGGGAGGGAGGGAGGGAGGGAGGGAGGGAGGGAGGGAGGGAGGGAGGGAGGGAGGGAGGGAGGGAGCCGACCTTAGTTCCAATAGTATGTGTTTTCTAAAGCACTGTGAACATCTGATTGAGCCTGCAGAGAGTAGAAGATCAATGGGGTTTTGTTGAACCTTTGTTGAATATATTTGAAAGAAAATCAACACTATTTGTACCCTTGTCTGGTCTTTCATACTGTGCAGTACATTAAATTTACATTTGAGTCATTTATCCAGAGCAACTTACAGTCATCTTTGTTTCCTGTTCTGTTTCCTTCTCCTTCAACCCTAGCCACTCAGCCCCTTTACAAATGGTCATGCGCCGTCACATTCTTTTCTCTCTCTCTCTCCCACTGCTCTCTGTTCTTCTTTCCTATCATCCATCCCTTCTGCTAAATTATTTCTCCCGCCTGTCTCCTGATTCTGTCTCATCGACCCTACTCTTCACCCGTTCTGCATCCTAAGACTCGCACTGTCCCCTTTCCTTCCTTCCTGCCAGCTCGGCCCTCCCCTCCTGCTCTGTGGCTGAATGACTCATTGCGAGCTTACAGAACAGGGCTGCAGGTAGCTGAGCGTAATTGGTGAAAAAATACACTTCCGCGGGACCTGTCATCCTTTCATTTCCTCCTCTCTACCTTCTCTTCCTCTGTATCTGCTACTAAAGCAACTTTATATCACTCTAAATGTTAAGCTTCTGAATATAACCATAGGAAACTCTTTTCCACCTTCTACTCCCTCCTTAATCCTCCACCCCCTCCCTCCTACCTCTCTGCGGACAAACACTTTGAAAAGATGACATCCGCTTCTCATTCACTCAGCCTATTGATTCCACTGGTCCCACTGACACAGAAGTACCCTACTCCTTGACCTCTTTCTCCCCTCTCTCTCCAGATGAAATCCTGCTAATAGTGAGGTCTGGCCTCCCGACAACCTGCCCGCTCGATCCCATCCCCTCCTCCCTTCTCCAGACCATCTCCGGAGACCTTCTTCCATTCCTCACTTCCCTCATCAAGTCATTATTGACCCCTGGCTACATCCCCTCTGATTTGAAAATTGCCAGTCACTTCCCACCCCAAAACAACAAATATTTTACCCCTCTGACCATCTCTCTCACTATCTCTCATTAGAACTATCTTCACGACCCTAACCAGTCAGTCTTCAAGACGGGTTTTCGACACCGTAAACCATCAGTTCTTCATCTCCTCCCTGTCAGGGCTGGGCGACTCTACCAGCTGACGTGGAGAGGATCTGTTTCTGCACTCTCACTACTGGTGTCCCCCAGGGTTTTGTTCTAGGCCCTTTCCTCTTCTCTTTCAACACTGTCACACAGTTCTGTCATATCCTCTCATGGTCTCTCCTATCATTGCTATCCGTATGACACTCAACTACTTTTCTCCTTCCCTTCTTCTGACATCCAGGTGACGACATGCATCTCTGCGGGTCTAGCAGATATCTCAGCTTGGATATCGGCCCACCACCGCAAGCTCAACCTCGACAAGACAGAGCTGCTCTTCCATCCGGGGAAGGCCTGCCCGTTCCAAGACATCTCCAACATATTTGACAACTTCACGGTGTCCCCTTCCCAGAGTGTTCCCCTCCCACAGTGGTAAAAATATGGTAAAATGAGAGAGAGTATAGCACTCAACAAATCATCCTATAGCACTCATACAGCCCTCTCTCCTTACTCAGGTATCCACCAACCATACATATTTTATTGACGCCAGAGCTGCTTAGTGTGGTCAGACACAGGTGCAGGGAAATGGCTGCCTCTCACCAGGCTGTGAGAAGTGTCAGAAGAAATGAAGGGAACGGCAGAGACTGGCAACCCGAGCTGTCGAGTCGGGCAGGAAAAGTAACTTTTCTCCACTGCTTTCAGATGAGGGATGGACAGGAGAGAGAGAGAGAGAGACAGCGAGAGAGAGAGAGACACAGTGAGAGAGAGAGAGAGAGAGAGACAGAGAGAGAGAGAGACAGAGAGAGAGAGAGAGAGAGAGTCCCAAGTCTCAGCCAGGTCACACTTGGCCGGCCGTGCCTCTGTTACCCAATCCATCACACTCCCAGAGGAGGATGACAGGATGACAGGTCCTTGAGCTGGGAGAGTCAGCAACAGGTGCACACAGTTCTCTGTTCCCCAGGAAACTGTGGTCTATGTTTTATTATTTTATTTTTTGAAAAAAAAAATGGTAGCAAGGGGTTGTGGAGTGAAGTGTGTGTGTCTGTGAGTGTGTGTGTGTGTGTTGTGTGTGAGATAAATGGTTGCTGATATTGGATATTACTACATTCCCCATATATCCGTGCCAGAATCCTTATGATGGATCGGAACCAATGAATTGTTAGACGATGACTTGACAGAAGTTGACACCGGATGGATGTAAGACAGTGAAAGGTTTCAGATACTGTTTCAGAATTTGACTGGGGTCTGCTTACTCATGGGCCTTCACACTATGCACAATAGTGTTAGTGAACTTTCCATCTTCATAACAAAGTCACATCAATGTCATACGGGGTGGCAGGTAGCCTCGCGGTTAGTGCGTTGGACTAGTAAGCGCAAGGTTGCAAGATCAAATCCCTGCGGTGACAAGGTAAAAATTTGTCGTTCTGCCCCTGAACAAGGCAGTTAATCTGCTGTTCATAGGCCGTCATTGGACATAAGAATATGTTGTTAAACTGACTTGCCTAGTTAAATAACGATTCAAAGAAAATGATTATCATGTGTCTACTTAACTTGAATGCATCCATGCTTCACATGGAGGAAGACTTCCTGTCCTGGCTTACTGATCTCTTCTGTCAAACTTAAAGAAGATGCAGTGTTAATTACCGATGAAAACAACAGGAGGTTCCCCACAAGTTTGTCCATATCTGTAATAGTTGTGTGTCTCTGATAACCCCCTTAATCCCTGAGTTTGACTGAATAAGTGCACGGTGTGTGTCTGTGTGTTATAAAACGGTTAAAAGTCTAACTCCTGGGATGGCAGTGTAGGCAGTCCGTATGGCTTAATAATCACCAATAGCTCATAAACAGCTGAGCATATACATCTTATTATAATAATTATTATTTTTATCTGCATGAATGAATGAAAGTCAGTCAAGGTTAAGTTGATTTGAGCATTTGAAATGGTATTTCATACTAAATGGGGTTTCCTACTAAATGGGGTTTCATACTAAATGGGGATTCATACTAAATGGGGTTTCATACTGTATGGTGTTTCATACTAAATGGGGTTTCATACTAAATGGGGATTCATACTAAATGGGGATTCATACTAAATGGGGTTTCATACTGTATGGTGTTTCATACTAAATGGGGTTTCATACTAAATGGGGTTTCATACTAAATGGGGATTCATACTAAATGGGGTTTCATACTGTATGGTGTTTCATACTAAATGGGGTTTCATACTAAATGGGGTTTCATACTAAATGAGGTTTCCTACTAAATGAGGTTTCCTACTAAATGGGGTTTCATACTAAATGGGGTTTCATACTAAATGGGGTTTCATACTAAATGGGGTTTCATACTAAATGGGGTTTCCTACTAAATGGGGTTTCATACTAAATGGGGTTTCATACTAAATGGGGTTTCATACTAAATGGTCTTTCCTACTAAATGGGGTTTCATACTAAATGGGGTTTCATACTAAATGGGGTTTCATACTAAATGGTCTTTCCTACTAAATGGTCTTTCCTACTAAATGGGGTTTCATACTAAATGGGGTTTCATACTAAATGGTCTTTCCTACTAAATGGGGTTTCATACTAAATGGTCTTTCCTACTAAATGGGGTTTCATACTAAATGGGGTTTCATACTAAATGGGGTTTCATACTAAATGGGGTTTCATACTAAATGGTGTTTCCTACTAAATGGTCTTTCCTACTAAATGGGGTTTCATACTAAATGGGGTTTCATATTAAATGGGGTTTCATACTAAATGGGGTTTCATACTAAATGGTCTTTCCTACTAAATGGGGTTTCATACTAAATGGGGGTTCATACTAAATGGGGTTTCATACTAAATGGTCTTTCCTACTAAATGGGGTTTCATACTAAATGGTCTTTCCTACTAAATGGTCTTTCCTACTAAATGGGGTTTCATACTAAATGGGGTTTCATACTAAATGGTGTTTCATACTAAATGGGGTTTCATATTAAATGGGGTTTCATATTAAATGGGGTTTCATACTAAATGGGGTTTCATACTAAATGGTCTTTCCTACTAATTGGGGTTTCATACTAAATGGGGTTTCATACTAAATGGGGTTTCATATTAAATGGGGTTTCATATTAAATGGGGTTTCATACTAAATGGGGTTTCATACTAAATGGTCTTTCCTACTAATTGGGGTTTCATACTAAATGGGGTTTCATACTAAATGGGGTTTCATACTAAATGGGGTTTCATACTAAATGGTCTTTCCTACTAATTGGGGTTTCATACTAAATGGGGTTTCATACTAAATGGGGTTTCATACTAAATGGTGTTTC